>NC_090256.1:4752406-4802406 GCF_037325665.1 Littorina saxatilis | reverse complement strand
CAGTACAAACACCCTTCCATTTGAACGCTCACCAAACGGGAACATCCTAGGTGCCCTACGTAAAGAGCGAGCAATTTTTGGCTCACGTAAGTGATGCTAAACTTTGTCTGTCTGTGCGTGTGTATGTGTGTGTGTGTGTGTGTGTTAGTATGTATGTGTGTGATAGAAACTTTAACATTAAACACCGAAATACTAATTTTACCTGGTTATTATCCAAGCAACAGCTTCAAAATATTGAAGCAATGATCAACATTTCGTCGGCACGTATGTAGTTAAAGTGTGTATCCAAAGAAAACGGGTGGTGTTTTTTTTTTTTGGGGGGGGGGGGTAAAAACAGCTGACTGGTTTGTGTCGTGTGTGGTATGTAGACCAGGTCAGGGGTCAAGGTTAGGTCAGATCGCGTGAAGGATTGTGGTATAGATACAGTTATCACCGAGCTGCAGTTCGCCGATTCGGAGAAGAGGACTCATGATTTCACATTGTTCGGTTTCGTAGCTCCAGAAAAATAGATAAAGAAGATACCAAAGGAGATTTCCTACAGGTTAATCTGCACAGCGTGTTTCCTGTGTCTGCGCGAGGAAGCGCTGTCGAAAGCGCAGTGTCGATCTGGCCATCTGGCAGTCGTGTCCCCGTAAGTACTAAATAGTAGGCTACAGACAGACAGATCTAGATCTAGTGTCTCGCACTCTTGCACCGTATCACTTATGCTTGCTGTTTCTTTTTTTCTTTATTTGGTGTTTAACGTCGTTTTTAACCGTTCAAGGTTATATCGCGACGGTATGCTTACTGTGTGTGTGTGTGTGTGTGTGTGTGTGTGTGTGTGTGTGTGTGTGTGTGTGTGTGTGTGTGTGTGTGTGTGTGTGTGTGTGTGTGTGACGGAGTGATTGAGTTTGTGTTACTGTTTGTCGATTTCTTACGTGAGCCGTGAAGGCTTTGCCTCTTGTTAAAGAATTAATTTTGCAGATTGTCTCGAACACTTTTTGGACCCATCCTAAACTCAGGTCAAAAATGAGTTACTTCCCTTCGGGTCTCATTCTATCGATGCAAACTGGCCATAGCCGTGGATCGATGATTATCAGAATGTTTTTGGACCGTGGTGCGTTTTTGCGCTGGACCTAACTTTTAAAATCAAAATAATAAATTGACAGCTTGTTACACAAACATTCTTTAATCATAAAAGAATTCTTTTTTTCATCAAGACAAGATCAGTACAATTCGAAGTTGTGAAAGTTTGAAAAAAGAAAAGCCCGGAAACAGGGTCACGCAAGGGTCGTAGCAGACGACGGTTTATGCATATCGCCGTTACTCTCAACAGTCAAAAGCCATCGCTAGAGTTCTTGTGAGCCACAGCCGTTTGTTTTGTGCATAAAAACGTGCTATAGTAGATAAGCTCACATTGAGTCGCATTCAAATGACTAACTGATGACTACATTGTGAAAAAGGGAAACTGGATCACACGGGTTCACGATGGCTCAGGGGTAAGATAAACCACGCAAAAATAAATTCTTTGAAAATTGTTCTCTCTTTACGGAAGGCACCTAGGATGTTCTCAATCGGTGAGTGTTTAAATGAAAGGGTGTTTGTACTGTGTGTAAAAGCCTGACCGTATCTGTGATGGTTTACGGGAGGCTTACTCTGCCTTTAAACATGTTTTAAACACAGAAAATCACAGGGAGAAAATGTCAGTTTCAATAAAAAAAAATATATATATTGATAACAAACACAAAATCTGTTACTATGACCATTCTGTGAATCGGAACGCTGAAGGTCATGTTAGGGTCATGCATCAGGGATTTTGCGTACTGGTCCTGGAAAAGTGTTTGAAACAAATAAGATTGAGCACCGGTCTTAATTTTTTTTTTACTTTAAAATGTAAAATCATATACAAACTGTAAAGCATAGGTTTGCCGCTTTGGCAGATTTCAAGGACCTGTACGCCAGATTTGATAACCTTTTAGAAATGACAAACATTGGTTCCTCATTTCCTGGTGTTATGATTAATACTGTTGACACAATGTGTTGAGGCTCACATACCTTATACAGCCAACCAGTAAATAACTAGAAAGAAATACCGTAAACTACCTTGTATACGCCCAGTATCGATTAAACGCCCACCCCCTACTTTGGGCCGAAAGCTGTGCATAGGGCATACTACCTAGTAAACGTCCACCCCCCTCCCCTCCCCACTTCTTAATTAATAATGTCACGAAAACAAATTTGGAACATTTGTTTTTAGTGTTTGTAAACTTCCGCATGCGGTACAGAGCATTCATTCGAGTGTATAATGCCAAGTCGCTGTTATAAAGGCATACTGTTTATTGATACGCTCACAGCAGTGTAGCTTAGTAATAAAAGAGAGTTGAAGTTCATAAAGCTCTTCTGAAGTTGAAAAGACCGGTTTTTGATCACGATATTTGTTTCAAAAGATTGTTCCATTGGCAAAGAATTCCACAGAGATGATCCTGAAAAAGTTAAGCTGGATTTATAAAGATCTATACGAGGAATTGGAGGAAGTAAATTTTGAGACCCATACCTCTTCGTAACATGTGTAAAATAGGATTGCACATAACTGGGCACATCACCATGAACTAATTTATACATAAAGACAGCCTTATTTTATGCAAGGTGGGTTTTTAGGGGAAGGAAATTAAGGCTGTTTAACTTCCTTTCTGTTGACATGTGAGAGAGAGAGAGAGAGAGAGAGAGAGAGAGAGAGAGAGAGAGAGAGAGAGAGAGAGAGAGAGAGAGAGAGAGAGAGAGAGAGAGAGGAGAGAGAGACACGCACAGACAGACACACACACACACACACATACACCACGACCCTCGTCTCGATTCCCCCTCTATGTTAAAACATTTAGTCACCTACACCCTACACCAAGCCTGTGGCATGTAACCGTGTACTCAGGCATTAACACTCGGACCGTACTTGAGTTTCTCGCTTCTGCCTTCTCCCATTCAAGACACCACCACACACACACACACACACACACACACCACACACACACACACACACCACACACACACACACCACACACACACACACACACACCACACACACACACACACACCCACACACACACACACACACACCCACACACACACACACACACACACACCCACACACACACATCACACACACAAACACACACACCCACACACACACACACCCACACACACACCCACACACACACACACCCACACACACACACACCCACACACACACCCACACCCACACACACACACACACACCCTCCTCCCGATTTTAAAACTTCTCATCTTTTAAGGCATTATTTTCTGTTCACAAACTCTATAAAATGTCTCTCCAATGTATGACCAGGTCATTTTTAAGACCTTTTTTCTCTCCAGATTTTTTGGAGGTCTTCAAATGGGGGGTGGCGGGGTCTGGTTTGCTGTACAGTAGAGGGACCACTCCCTTCCAAGTTGTCGAAACTCAGCCAGACTCTAATCCAGTGATAGCAAGTGCATACCTCGTTCCCGACCCTCCCCCACTCTAAATCAAGGGCTCGCCACTTGATAAGAGTAGACAAAAGCTTTTCAAAACCTCAGATTTATCGCCGCCATAGATAACGGGTGTAAGCTGATTTGTTGCGTCGTTCGAAGAGGTGCTGAGAGTAAAGGTTATGGCCCACGGGTCGTGAAGTTGGGTCACAGTATTTCTTCAAAGTTCTTCATGTCTGCGTCTGGACTATTTTTTTCAGTTTTTGTATTGCTGTAGTAGACGTACTCTTGAGGATGTAAGACGTCTCAGGATACTAAGGTATGTGTGTTTTGTTTCATCGCGGGCCTGTAAGTGAGTCATTCATTTATTTTCGCCACCGGTTTCAAGGCCAATGACAAGGGATACGATTTAATTTATAAGCTGGTCATGATTTTCACATTCGGCGTTTGCAGTGCAAAAGGTGTTTAATGTGGAAACAACACAGTGTAATATGGACACCTTAACTCAGCTTTGCGCCGGTCAAGAAAACACGGACTTTAAGTCTTTTAATATGATATACACTAAAAACAACAGGAAACATTTCTGGTTAAATAAATGATCAAAATAAAAAATGACATGACAGGTTTCAGCAGTGTACGTTGCCTTCCTATCTGTATGCTTATGGATAAAAACAAACAAAAACAAGGTTAAGTTTATTCGACGTATTAACCGGAATTCGTCAGGGATGTAATTTTTCACCGATGGCATTTGTCCTTGGACTTGAACTTTTAGCCATTAAGATACGCAGTGACCCGAATATAAAAGGATTAAAATTCCCGTCATTTCATGCAAAAACCTATTTGGTATATATTTTAAAATTGGCAATGTATGCAGACGACGTAACAATGTTCCTTAAAGATAAACACGATCTCCAACAAGTACTGTTAATAGTAAAACAGTTTTCATGTATTTCAAATTTACATCTGAATGAAAATAAAACAGAGGCAATGTGGCAATTGAGCAATACTGTAATATAAGATGGAAACAAGTCGCGTAAGGCGAAATTACTACATTTAGTCAAGCTGTGGAACTCACAGAATGAAACTGAACGCACTGCATTTTTTTCACAATGACCGTAGTCCGCCGCTAGTGCAAAAGGCAGTGAAAGTGACGAGCCTGTTTAGCGCGGTAGCGGTTGCTCTGTGCTGCATAGCACGCTTTACTGTACCTCTCTTCGTTTTAACTTTCTGAGCGTGTTTTTAATCCAAACATATCATATCTATATGTTTTTGGAATCAGGAACCGACAAGGAATAAGATGAAATTGTTTTCAAAACGATTTCGGAAAGTTAATTGTAATCTTAATTTTTATATTTTTAATTTTCAGAGCTTGTTTTTAATCCGAATATAACATATTTATATGTTTTTGGAATCAGAACATGATAAAGAATAAAATAAAAGTAATTTTGGATCATTTTATAAAAAAATATTTTTAATTACAATTTTCAGATTTTTAATGACCAAAGTCATGAATTAATTTTTAAGCCTCCATGCTGAAATGCAATACCGAAGTTTGGCCTTTGTCGAAGATTGCTTGGCCAAAATGTCAATCCATTTGATTGAAAAATGAAGGTGTGACAGTGCCGCCTCAACTTTTACAAAAAGCCGGATATGACGTCATAAAAGACATTTATCGAAAAAAAGAAAAAAATCTCTGGGGATATCATACCCAGAAACTCTCATGTAAAATTTCATAAAGATCGGTCAAGTAGTTTACTCTCAATCGCTCTACACACACAAACGCACAGACAGACAGACAGACAGACAGACACACACACACACACACACACACACACACACACACACATACACCACGACCCTCGTCTCGATTCCCCCTCTATGTTAAAACATTTAGTCAAGTTTTGACTAAATGTAAAAAGCAAAAATTTGAAAAGTGTGTCTAAACCAGAGACCAAAAGCTGAGAAATGAAAAAATGAATTTGCCCAGTCGTCAAGGGAGGTTCCTCTTACACATAGTCCGTTACAGAAACCTAGCTGAACATGCGTGCACATAAGAAACTCATAACAAAATCGTCTTTTTCTTTCAATCAGATAAGAAGATTTATTTTGTATTTATCAAGAACCAGGGAGAGGAAACTGTGCAAGTAAAATGAGTTGTTTCTCTCGATGAAGCCCTTTTTCTTGTCGCAGCGCATCCTGATACAACTGTGCTTTTGTGACATACATTGAGTACGTTTTCAATCACATTTAAATATCAGTTAATTATAATTTCACAACAATTTTTGAACAAACAATCCAATTTGAAAGCTACCAACAAACCATAAACCTGACACAGCTGTTTGTATAAAACTATCTTTTTTTTAACATGCACATCGAGGCACCATGGAACTATCAAATGCTTCAATATGTCCAGTTTGGTTTTGAACCAAACAGTAATTGATGCTTTCGGTTCAAGCATAATTATGATGAATGGGGACTCATGCCATTTGCATGATCGTGCTAACCTCTCTGTTACGCACAGGCACCTACCCATCCTGCCATCTGATCCTGAATTAAAACCATTATCCAGTAATTGACCATCAACTGTTCAGTTAACAACACAGCATGCCTACACCATGGAAGTGTCACAGTAGGAAATATTAAAAATGTATGACAATATCTGACTGATAGAGACCTTTGTGTGTGTGTTTGTGTGTGTGTGTGCGAGGGTGTTTGTATCGATTATGTCTTTTTCTTCTTCTTCAGCGTTCCAGAATTGTCTGGTTACGTGTGAGCTCGTTTGCCCATTTGGGATCCCCACACTATACTCTGAGAGCATAGTCATCTCACTCCGCTTTTGTTGAGTGGGCATGCTGGGTATTTTCGTGTTTCAATAAGCCACCGAACTCCGACATGGATTACAGGATCTTTTGCGTGCGCACTTGGTCTTGTGGTTGTGTGTACACACGAAGGGGGTTAAGTCACTAAGCAGGTCTGCACATAAGTTGACCTGGGAGATCGGAAAAATCTCCACTCTTAACCCACCAGGCGGCACCGACCGGGATTCGAACTCACGACCTCCCGATTAGGAGGCCGACGTCTTACCACCACGCCACTGCGCCCGTCTTATGTCCAACCTAGAACTCTTAGCTAAATTTGTCAGATTTTATTGCCTTGCATGTCTTGAAGGTTAGAGTTATGTCCAAATGCACGTAGATCAAGATAGAGGTTGTGTTTACCCATTAAAAGGCAACAACTACTTTTTTCTTTTCTTTTTTTCACAACACTATGGGACGTGTTTTTTCCCCACAATCAGGTAACACATAACATGTAGACAAGTGTGTAATTGGTATCATATATCTTCTGCTGTCCCGTAAACGTGCGCCTGTATCACAGGAGCTTGTATCCAATCGCCGGTCGATCATTATTTACAGTCCACTACTACGACATACTACGACTATATAGTATATAGTAGTAGTATGTCGTAGTAGTGGACTGTAAATAATGATCGACCGGCGATTGGATACAAGCTCCTGTGGCCTGTATTAGGTATTTCGACCAAAGACCAGGCAATAAAACCATTGAGATTTGCGCAATGTGCAAACAATGCAGGCAGCGACAAATTATGACCCCTAGCTAACAGAAAGGGGAAATGACATAGGCTTATCCTACATACGTGAGAGAGACACCCGTGAGATAATAATCGTTCAAATCACACGTGTGTATATCATGTAAATGAGGTCATGTCAAGCAAGTCTGGCAGGGACCTGTTTTTCCACTGCTTATGATGCCAAAGTCACCGAGACAAACGTCATTATAACCCTCGATGAATCTTTACAACTAACACGTCACGCCACACTTTCAGAGTGACGTTTCTTTGCTTTGACGTAATAGATTGCACGAGGCTTTAGAAGAGATCGAGGTTCCAAAACAAGCGTCTTCAATTTAGCTGCCTCGAATGCAGGACATTTTCAGTAAAATACACGTAAATACAGTATGTAGGATAAACAGAATACTACATGGCTTGCTGTGTCGTACCAGATTTACACTCGTTGCTTTTTCAAATAGTGAACAGCTCGCTTTCGCTCGCAGTTCAATATTTAAAAACTAGATGAATACCCGCTTCGCCGGGTACGGCTGCGCCGGGAAGAAGTCGAGCCGAATACCTGGCTGCGCCGGGGACCCGGCTATGCCGGGTGTACGCCGGCTTTGCCGGCGCACCGCACGGAGGAAGGGAGATAAACGCGGCTGAAAACACTGGAGAAGATAAGGAAGAGTTACAGGGAATGGATCCAGAGAAAAACCAAAATCGGTTCAGCGCTGCGCGCTGAGAGCACGTGTTGAAATATCTCATCGATGAGGTTGTGTCCGGGGTGTAGCTGAATACGGTCTCCAAATTTGAAAAAGATCCACCGAGAACTTTGGCCGTGCATCGCGGACACACACACACACACACACACACACACACACACACACACACACACACACACACACACACACACACACACACACACATACACACACACACACACACACACACACACACACACACACACACACACACACACAAGTCGTATATATATAGATAGAAGCAACTCGTGTAAATCTGGTACGACACAGCAAGCCATGTAGTATTCTCTATTAATTTATACGCTTATTGGACTTGAACGTTGAACTGATGTAGAGGTTACATGCCGAGTCTCAGTGATTATTAAAAATAATGGTCGAAGTTGGCGGATCATGATAAATGCGAGAAATCAACCAGTCAACCTGCGCAGGCGATCGATTAATGCGCGGTTGTATTGTTCCGTGCAAATCATTCCATTCTGTTAACACTTCTTGTCAGTTTCCCTGTTTTGGACTAAAATCAAGTACACAGATATGCTGTTATTCTGCTGTGGCGGTAAAGGCAGATATTGTGTGTTCTGTTTATGTTTTAGTCACAGGAGCTTGTATCAAATCGCCGGTCGATCATTATTTACAGTCTACTACTACTACTATATACTACTACTATATATAGTAGTAGTATATAGTAGTAGTATATAGTAGTAGTAGACTGTAAATAATGATCGACCGGCGATTTGATACAAGCTCCTGTGGTTTTAGTATCGCTTAGGATAATATTCTTTCGTCAAATTGGACTAGCAGACGAACTTTTGCACCCGTGTTCCAACGTTAATTACTGTATGAAGTTCAGTTTTCTGGGGAAAATAGTGTATGAAACCGCTTTATGTTGTTTAAATTGATGAGATGTGTGCATTTGGTTGCGTGTGATCTGTTTATAAAATGAAATATTGTTGAAAACTGACCATCGGATTGCAGTCAGTGTTGTCGAAGAAACTGAGTGAATAGAAGGGGAACTACTCTTGTCGCTAGACAAAGTATGAGTTACTTGCCTTGGGAATTTGCTTGTGATGAACGTTTGTGCACGGCAGTTCTAGATTCAGAAAACAACCGAACTCATGGATTTTATATGGAGATTCATGTGTTCAGGCCTGTGGTCGTTAATTTAAATGCGGTATGTTTGTAATTGTTTGCTCCAGAGATGTATAGAGCGTTCGGAACTTTTCAGTCGCAAAAGTAGTACCGAAACAGAACAGCTTCTCAACCCATTGCACTATCGAGGATTCAGGCTGTTGCTGGCTCGTTATTTGTTTGGTTGCTGGGTCATTATCGAAAAATAACTCGCTCTACAAGTTTACAGAGGTAAAGAAACAGAGGGGGGGGGGGGGGGGGGAATAAAAACCGATACATGTATCTACTCACAGGTATAAGCGTTCGTTTGATTAAACAACGCCAATGCGATAGCTTTTATTTATTTATTTTATTTATTAAGGAGATTTCTATAGCGCATAACTAAAAGCACTATGCGCTTTTGAGGGGTGGTCTCGTTAAGTTCTATTCACATATTTCTTCTGGTGACGCCAAGGCCAATAGTTTAACTGATTGTGAGAGAAAGGGAGGGAGGGGTGGCGGGGAGGGGGGGGGGGGGGTGAATAGAGAGAGAGAGAGAGAGAGAGAGAGAGAGAGTGTGTGTGTGTGACTGTGTGTGTGTGTGTGTGTGTGTGTGTGTGTGTGTGTGTGTGTTAACTGGTGTTTTATTTCATTTTCAATCAACTGTTACACCTTTTTTCTTTACATTTCAGGTTATATTTCCATTAAATTACTTTTTAATTCAACAACAATCTAACAAAGGACAATGGGGATAAACCTTTCGTAGCGCAAGTTCTTGTTGAAATATGCGATTTGGTTTTCTTAACTTTGCTAATGCACATTTTTTCTATCAATAAAACATGGTTAGCCTAATTAACGCTGATTCCTGACATTCTTCGATTCCGAATAATATATCTGTAATAGACAATAAGAAAGCCCAACTTGTCAGACTGTTCAACATTTTTTCAAAATAAGCTTAAGTCCAAAACTTTCTAATTTGGGGACACTCATGGAAAAAGTGTTCAATAACATCCAAAATAAGTGGGCACTCGTTACAATTTTTTGTTTGGCTTACTTTCATTTTATGGAATCAAATATTGGTGGGATATAAATTGTGACAAATTTTCCATTGCAACACACGCAGGCGCACTTCTTTTGTCACCTGTCGTGGCAAAAACCATGTCTGTTCGACAAAAACAAAATCTAGTTTTCTTTTCCAAAAGTCGATTGTATGAGACTTTTCAATGCTATAATTCCGTTTTTTCTTTAAATATAACTTAATTAACTTAGGTTTGCTTTTAAACACATTCAATTCATCATCAATCATATCTTCATTAACGTGCTGGGTTGTCTACAATCCAATCTTTCCATTGTTTTGGAATTGCATTCATCACAGCGTTGTATTCGAAAAAGATTAATGCAGGGTTTTGCTGCACAGTGACCTGTACATCTTCACATAACAGAAACTGATTTCTTTCAATAATCAACAAATCATTTATAACATTAAAACCTTTCTGGCGCCATTTTACAAAATCCAACACTCTACCTTTAAACTGAATCAGTCTATTATTAAATAACAGTTGATTACCAACATCATTTCTGACAACTTCCTCTAAACCTACTTTATTCTTATTACATATATACAAGGCTAACCAAGCAATGAAAGCACCGGGACTCGCCCTCACTACAGAAGACAAGGCTAACCAAGCAGCGAAAGCACCGGGACTCGCCCTCACTACAGAAGACAAGGCTAACCAAGCAGTGAAAGCACTGAGACTCGCCCTCACTACAGAAGACAAGGCTAACCAAGCAGTGAAAGCACTGAGACTCGCCCTCACTACAGAAGACAAGGCTAACCAAGCAGCGAAAGCACTGGGACTCGCCCTCACTACAGAAGACAAGGCTAACCAAGCAGTGAAAGCACTGAGACTCGCCCTCACTACAGAAGACAAGGCTAACCAAGCAGCGAAAGCACTGGGACTCGCCCTCACTACAGAAGACAAGGCTAACCAAGCAGTGAAAGCACTGGGACTCGCCCTCACTACAGAAGACAAGGCTAACCAAGCCAGGAGGGACAGCCAAGACGTCAATCTTATGGTATCACAAAGGATTGTATGTGTTGGATTTTCTTGCTATGGATTCCAAAGCCACAGTCGTGAATTGTTTACATCGCAATACAACAGCTTGCTTGCATGCCGGTGTAACGAATTCAGATTACTCCCGACTTCAGATTTCTGATTGGATATATGCCCGAGACTGAAATGTTGTTTCCTGGTCAAATTAAAAAGGTAAACTTATATAAGGGAGAAAAGCATGTCCGTTTTTTGCAAGTGAAGAAAACTGGTGGTGAAATTTAACAGATTTTACCCTAGAATTCGATTTTTTTCGAAAACTTGTACCGAGTGGTTATGTCTGTGAGCAAGAAGGGGAGAATTTTAGGAGGAAGCAAATTTCTAAGTTTAAAAACACAAATTTGGTTGAACGAGTTTGACCCCATGAATGTTAAGTACCTAATGTCGATCATCAGTACTATGGAAGGGTGGTGTTTTTTTCAGTGTGGAGTTTATACAAGACCAAAAAGGCCGATTCAGAAATCTGAAGTCGGGAGTAATCTGAATTCACTACACCGGCATGCAATGGCGTCAATATTGTGATGTAATGGCGTTATAAGACTCAAGACTCAAGGACTCAAAGATTTTAATGTCATTATAAAAATAAGGAAAATTGCCTCGCAGTGTCAGGCGGTTTAAAACATAAATAACATCTCAATCACTAACAGTTCAAAATTATAAGTATTGCGATCTAAAAATTCTCGACTGTGGCTTTGAAATCCATAGCAAAGGAAATTGCCTTTTTCCTGTGATCCTTCACATTTACCTCATGAATGTTTTGCTCTTCAGTCCTTTTTCCACAAATATTGTGCCGCTTGGCAGTTAATAAGGGGCTCCGCTCACATATGTAACTTCAGCAGGACCGACGACGCACTGCAGATTATCCCAGCCCGCTACACGTTGCATGAAAGGAAAACAGGCCAAGTACTCGTCATAATCCCTATCGCGGCATAAATAATAGGCAGTGCGTCGTATGTGCCGCTGAAACTGCGCAGGTATATTGTAATGTCCGTTTTTTAGGCAGTGACAGGTATAGACTTCTTTGACCGTTGACAGGATTTTCCGGTTTTCCAACGAGATCAATATTTTAAGCAGAGATTGAAGCGGGAAGTGTGAGGGACGTGAGGTTTTTGGAGCCTTCTTTTTGTAGTGATGGGCCTAAATGTGACCCTCCACCACGAAATGAGTCGCATGTCACCTCGCGCGGTTCTGCGCTTGGCTTGATGTAAGTCCGGGGAGTGTCTGGTAACAGTGTGAGGGTCACCTTAGTCACAGGCTTATAACTCAAACAGTGTTCGCTCTGTTCTAAAACGGTTTTCACCACTGGATAGAGCATAAAAAACTTTTTATGAAAATGTACAAATATGAAAATCATGCAAAGGTGACATGCGACTCATTCCGTGGTGGAGGGTCACAAATGGGAGTGGTTTGGGTCATAGAGACTATACAGTGTAAATTGACGAATTACAAAAATAAATCTGTCGGGTTTTTACATTTAGTCGACGAAGGTCGGACTTTGGTATTGCATTTCAGCTTGGAGGCTTAAAAATTAATTAATGAGTTTGCTAATTAAAGTTGTCAGTAAAATCAATTTTTCGCAAACAGATTTAAAATTGATTGAATTGTATTCCTCATTTTCTCCTGAATTCAAAAATATATAGATATGTCATGTTTACTCTAACAATGTGCTCAGAATAAAAGGAAATAGGTTCAGTAAGTACTACGGACGCGTGCTTCGCGGCGGCGAGCGTGACCCGTCTCGGTCTTCGGTATGGTTACCGGCCGAGACTATCTGAATGTAGTCTCGGCGATGATTGGTTTGTTTTGTTAATCTTGACTTAATGTTTTTATATCGCTTCACGCGACTTGTTATTGGTTGAGAAAGAGTAAGAACCCTTGCTTTACTCAGACAAACATCACGTGGTTCCTGTACACGTGTTTGAGACACTCCCTCTCGCCAGTGACTGGCGTGTAATGTCTCGTTTCACAAATGGGAAGAAAGTGACGTTAGCGCGTGTCGACTATCAGAATCTTTCTTTCTTTATTTGGTGTTTAACGTCGTTTTCAACCACGAAGGTTATATATCGCGACGGGGAAAGGGGGGAGATGGGATAGAGCCACTTGTCAATTGTTTCTTGTTCACAAAAGCACTAATCAAAAATTTGCTCCAGGGGCTTGCAACGTAGTACAATGTATTACCTTACTGGGGGAATGCAAGTTTCCAGTACAAAGGACTTAACATTTCTTACATACTGCTTGACCCAAATCTTTACAAAAATTGACTATATTCTATACAAAAAACACTTAAAGGCATATGTACTCGATGACTATACACGCTAATTGCTTTACCAACAGCTGGAGACATGCTAAATTAAGTTCCCTGCAAAATATTGTGGTCTAGGACCCCTTCAATGTTGAGATATGTTAATTTTCATTTTGATCTGGATCGTCCTATTTATAGATTTGGCAACACATGTAACGTTGATGCAAGGGAGCTAACACCGCGGCTTTGTTGACATCCTCACTTTTTCAGAGGCTAGAACAAGCTGTAATGCATGTATTATGGTCCGCGCATGGTGACATATCGTCATTATATGGTCTTATGGTGCGTTTGACATCGATTATGGGCAAACTACACTTTGTAAACACGGGAGCGCGTACATATGCCTTTAACAAGGGTAAAAAGAGAAACAGAATCCGTTAGTCGCCTCTTACGACATGCTGGGGAGCATCGGGTAAATTCTTCCCCCTAACCCGCGGGGGGTCTATCAGAATCACACTTTCCCTAACAGAAACGCATAATGTGTGGACCAATGTCTCTCTTCTCTCCTTGCTTGTTTACTTCTAGCACTTGTTGGCCGGGAGCGGCAGAGTGCTGCTGCGACGCGGGCGCAGGTATTTTCGTATGGAAAGCCGTTTGGCTCATAACCATTACACGTGTAATAAAACATAAATACACGCGTAATAAATGATTAATACACGTGTATTTATTTCTTATTGCACGTGTAATTTATCTTTTTTCTTATGCTATGGAATAGCATAATGATTAAATACACGTGTAATAAATATTTCATACTCGGGTAAGAAATGATTAAATACACGTGTAATTAACATTTCATGCGCGTGTAAGAAATGTTTAAATACACGTGTAATTATTTATTACACGTGTATTTAATCATTTCTTACACGTGTATGAATTATTTATTACACGTGTTTGAATCAATCATTACGCGCGTATTAATTATTTAGTACGCGCGTATGAATCATTTCTTACGCGCGTATGAATTATGTATTACGCGCGTATGAATTATTTATTACGCGCGTATTTAACCATTTCTTACACGTGTATGAACAATGATTTACACGTGTATTTAATCATTTCTTACACGCGTATAAACTATTTCCTGCACGTGTATTTAATCATTTCTTACACGTGCATGAAATATTTATTACACGTGTATTTAATCATTTCTTACACGCGCATGAAATATTTATTACACGTGTATTTAATCATTTCTTACACGTGTATGAATTATTTATTACACGTGTATGAATCAATCATTACGCGCGTATTAATTATTTAGTACGCGCGTATGAATCATTTCTTACGCGCGTATGAATTATTTATTACGCGCGTATGAATTATTTATTACGCGCGTATAGGTTATGAGCCAAACGGCTTTCCATATTTTCGCAAGTGACCGGCTGGCCAGGTCGACTGCTGGACAGTCATATATATATACTTACATCAACTCACATAATAAAAATAAGGTACCATAAAAAGCGTGCAGAATAAACGCAAGCTTCATTGATCGAGCGTGGGGCAGTGACTGGTGGTATCCACCAGCCACAGGCACAGTTAAACAGAGTTTACATTTTATTTATACTAAATAACACAAAAACCGGGTTGCAGATTGCATTGTTGCAGGATAACCAACCAACCGGCCGACCAACCGCGTCGGCCCGAACGAGGTGCACCCGATCGACCGACCGAACAACCAACCAACCAACTAACCAACCAACCAACCAACCAACCAACCAACCAACCAAGCAATGGACATTGTAAAATTTCATCTTAAAAACATAAAAATAAATCATTACAAATTATTGAAAAAGGAAAGAAATTGGCAATATCTGCATGATTGGACATGCAGCTATTATGTTGGCCCATGTGTTAATTATCCTTCCTCTCTGCCTGTCTGATGGTGAAACCTGGTCATAATCAAACGTTCCATAAACTTAACTTCTCTTGGGGTTTGAGTTCCACACATGTGACAAAACACCAGCGACTTTTGCTCAAAAGTGGCGCGTTTCTATTGCCGGTTAGTATACACAACTGGGTTATGTGCAAACAGAAATGGTCTACTAAACACTGCTCTTGAGACCTAGTTGATTTCGTGTGTCGGTCAAGGCCACAGTCGTCCAAGCATGGGAGAGAGAGAGAGAGAGAGAGAGAGAGAGAGAGAGGACCATGAATGAGTCAGCCGAACCAAAGACACTTTCATGAGGCGACGATTCTTTCGAAGCCCCGAAGAAGGGGTTGATTGTCAAACGCCGAAAAACGCATATTAAACAGACACTAATGTGTAGAAAGTAACAATCATTTGCCGATACGGTTGTGTGCCGTGTACGTTTGTTCATCGGAGAGCTCGTGCAAGGTATGTGCAATTTTCCACGAGAGTTGTTCCTTGTTGTTAGGCTCATAGTGCTTTGCTCCGTGTACTTGCCTGTTGATCGGATACGTTGTGCCAGATATGTAGTGTTTTCTAGATATGTTGTTCCTTGTTGTTTGACTCGAACTTGTGTGTGTCGTGTTTGACTGTTTTTTTGGATACCCTATGCCAGGTATGTAGAGTGTTCTTGAAGTATTATTCCTTTGCTGCTTGACTCGTTGTTGTGTGTGGAGGGTCAACAGGATTCCGTTTGGGAGCCTTGTCATACTGCACATTGTATGAGTATCCCGTCTGTAAAGAATATTAGACAATCCATGGTTTGTTTAATAGAGCTTGGGGAATGTGTCAATTTCAAAATGTTGAAAGGTCATTGAAGTCGGATATAGCTGTTCCATGCGGTGATTTTCGCTGAATTATTCATGAAGAGAAAGCCACTGTGTGCCGGTGGCGCATGCATTTGTTCGATACCTGTTTCATTGTGTGCAATGTTCCCCCGCTCCAGTGATATTTTTGTGCTTAAAAAAGGTATAAGGGACAAGGTGGGAGCCAGACGTATATACTCCATATCATTGCGAACTGTTACTCCGTTTGAGTCTCTTATTCTTCTTCAAAGTTAAATGCATAGATACCTGTAAAAATGAGTGAATTTGTGTCCAGAGGTATTTATTGTAAAATCTGACGTCAGATGCTTGAAAAAAAAAAGTCATGCCTTTCTGGTTGTACCAATAACACAAAATGATATTCACGCATGAGCAGTACACTACTTCACCTGGGTTTTTTTTACACACATTCCAGCAAAACAATATCTCCTGTACATTTTTTTAAATTTTTTTTTAATTTTTTTTTTATTCAGGCAATTTTACAATTTGTCATGCAATGCATAGTCAGATGATAATAGAGTGGATATGACGGATAAAAACATATTCAATACAACATACAATCAATTATAATAACTGCTGTTCTACAAGGGTAAAATATGAAGCCCACTTCAGCCTAAATTTTCAATAATTCAATTTTGTACAGTGGATCGATCTTGTATGTGTAGGCCAGTTCCTTTAAAAAAATGTTCAGTGTTGGCTTTACTTTATTTATTCTACATTTGTATAAAAAAGTAGGCTTGCAATAAAATACAATCCAAACCTTTATCAGTGTTTGTTATGCCGTCTTGTCCAAATAGTACAAGTGTGGGGTTTAACTCAAGCCTGCTGCAGTTCAAACATTTTTCTTTCATATACTGTTTAAGGTTGTTCCAAAAGGTTTGAACAAATTCACACTGCCATAAATAATGAATAATGGTGTCTCTTTGCAAATTGCAAAAATTGCACAGGTTAATAGTTGTTACCCCCATATTCTTTAAAATAGAGTTTGTAACCAGAATTCGGTAAATAATGTTTAACTGGAACCATCGTAGCTTGACTTCTTTTATTTTCTTTGTGCATTGGAACACTTTTTGCCAATCAATTTCTCTGTCCAATAATATTTCCCAATTTGTACATGCTTTTGACATTTCAGGTTTTCCTATCATTATATTGTGATAGGGTGGAGTGGAAGGGGGGGAAATAGGCCAGGAAGCATAAATGAGACGCCAAGACAGAGGTTGCGATAACGTGACTTTTAATTAACGTACACCAGAAAGCAAACACCAGAAAGCAAACACCAGAAAGTAGACACCAGAAAGTAGACACCAGAAAGCAGTGTCTGATGACACATGAAAAGAAAAGAAAACATAATATAAGTACATGGCATAACAAGTAAAAACGCGCCATTCATACCAATGCATCCTAACCATACATACATTCCACAATAAACCTATGAATGTATGACTGTATCATTTGTCAAAATAATCATGACAAATATAGACAAGTAACAATACAGCCAAAATCCTGCAGACACAGCATCCTCTGAAAGAGAATCCACAGTGAGTTAAACAACTCCACAACAGCTAATGTCAAGGGAAGTAACCAACATCTTCTCTTAGGCCTAAGCCTTGCATTGGAAAATGCTCTACATAAATTAACCAACTGCATGAACCGCAACTGCAAAATAATTGTTATTATTAAGTATGTTCATCGCCATGAAGACACATCTTCATCGAGTTGAATAATAACGACAAGAATAAGAAAGATAACTCAGGCATGGGGTAAGCGCAAGCTCCCATGCTTCAAAATGAAGCGTTAGACAACAGTCTATTACTTTACAGGGAAGCGCGACTAAATCATAACGCCTTAGATTAAAAGTCTGTTTTTCATCTATGCGACTGCACAAAATGTTAGGTTGTTTCAGTCGCAAAGTTCTTCTGTAGGCAAGCGCCTTTAAAGTGCAACATGAGAATTAATAGTCAAAATTGTGCAGCCTGTAGACAATATCTTCCTATTGTCTGAAATCTTAACTCAGAAGATCTCTATCATTCTCATGCCTGAATTCATCAAACTCATGATACGAGTTCATTACCCAAAAAAAATGTGTCAACCATAATTCCCGTTCATCAATTGTAGGGGTTTCTGCGCCTAAATCGTAAATAGGTAGCTTTACGGGCCAATGGCACTGAGGGCTTAACTTTGGGCTTTTAACCGACTACTACTCAGACTTTACTGATCTCCAGAAATAATATGTGATAAAATGGGGAAAAATGGCAACGATACACATGGGTTACGATACACGCGCGAGTTTTATGTGCTAGACATTATTTAGCCCAGTGGAATGCTAGTACAAAATGTGTATATGTGTTTTCCCCAAACAAAGCCCATTGAACTGGCGGGAAAAGGGACACACCGAACAGAGGAACAACATGGGAAGGGGGGCGCTCTGTCATTACACGGGGGACGCCGGTCAAAATGGCGGACACTACAATCTTACATCAGCCAATCAACCGTCCATGACATACGGCTAGAAATGACACCCACTTGACAAAATGCCGAGTCCAACGATACCCAGACAGGCTGGTGGCACATTACATAACGACCACCTAAATCTGAGATAAGAGGTTAGAAAGGAATCCGGTCAAGAGTCTACCCTACGATAGTAAACACACAATAATCCTAGCGGGAGACACAACTTGGGTCAGGGGAAGATAATAGACAGGGGAGGCAACAACGCAGCCACAATAATCAAGAATTTTTATTTGAATATCAGGCATTGAAGAGAGGGGTCACTTGCCATCGTAGCGCGCCGCTGTTGGACATTTTTAGGTACAGGTGGACTCAATCAGACTTTTCATTTTGCTGTAAATTTAACTGACACGTCGTACTATTCATCTTGTTTGGGTGTTCTTCAGGTCAACAACAAAAACTAGTTCATGCTGCATATTTTTAACACGTAGCAAATGTATACATGTCATTTGGAAAAAAATCAAAATAAAGGAAAGATAATGTGTTTAAACTACATTTCTATTTCGACACGCACACAAATTATATTCTAACACACCCACCTATTTCCTTACACACACTCACACTCACACGCGCGCGAGCACACCCCCGCAAGCCCACGCACCACGCACACACACACACACACACGCACACACACTCACACACACGCACACACACTGCACGCACACCCACACCCACACGCGCGCGAGCACGCGGACACACACACGCAAGCACACGCACACACACACACACACCGGGTGGGTCATTGCATCGGTCAGCTGTGGGGGTATAGTCTGCTCATGTGTACCACAGTTTGCACAAATTAAAAATATTGATCGACTTTTTCATCGAAACATTTCCGTGGCAATAAATGTGTAGAATTGTTTTCAATGATACAACCATAGTACACTTTTATTTGTTTATAAGTCGGGGTAAATGATTATCATGAAAAATCGACAATTTGTATTTGCTGTTTGCCAAGATCACAGTCAAAATAGGTGCTTTAAATACCTTAATATACATACGACTGATATATCTACAAAACCATTCTGCTCAAAACATGCTATGGGCTATCCCTGAGTTTGTGATGCATTGTTTTATATGCAGATCGGTGGCAAAGCTAAAGTTCGATCAATCATCAACTTGTGTTTAATGAAAATAGAAACGGTCCTTTAACGTTGTCAAAGCAACTCTCAAGTAATTATTAAACCAGAAAATGGATGCTGTCGCTCAATAACATTGCAAAATGTGTGAAATATCATATTGATTTCTTGCTGTTAATCCTTAGGGGCTCCGCTCACATATGTAACTTCAGCAGGACCGACGACACACTGCAGATTATCCCAGCCCGCTACACGTTGCATGAAAGGAAAACAGGCCAAGTACTCGTCATAATCCCTATCGCGGCATAAATAATAGGCAGTGCGTCGGCTGTGCTGCTGAAACTGAGCACGTATATTCTGCCCATTACCAACCAGGGTATGAGGACGCTTAGCACATGACGCATATGAAAGCTGTGGCTTCTGGGAGCATTGCCTAGTCATGAATTTGTTTGTTGTCTTTCGAAATGTTGAAACTTTGGTCCAAAGTGGCAGGCCTCAGTGAAACGTCTTACCATCCTGTACACAGAACTGGAGCTGAAGTGAATCTGTAAATGTGTTTCCATGAAACAAGTTGTAAAATGACTTGAAATATCAAGTCACTTAGTCGATGGGGTATTTAGCATTTGCTTTCAGGCAATTTTCAGACCATGCAATCATAGACGGTGTGGATGTAAAAACACACACAACTAAACAGGACGACAAATCCAACCGTATGAGGACGAAGTGTATAATCAAAGTTACTGATACTGTTTCAGCTTACAACTCCCGCAGTATTTACTGTTGCTGATCAGCTGGTTTCAAGTAGGCTCTAGGTGTCTGATCTGAATAATGGACGACTGGGCCCACAAACCCCTCTCATAAAATAATCTCTGGCTGGCTCATGTGTGGGAATGTCGGGTGGAAGGACAAGGATATATAGCACAGGCAGAGGAGCATACAATTAAGACACCGAAGACAGAGGTTGCTTTAACTTATCTTTTATTGAAGGAAATGTAACTAAAAATAACCACTCAGTTAGCTTATCTAAATCACAAATATTCCAAAACAGTTTAGCTAAATTTGGTTGCAACTAGAAACAATGCTATAAGTTATAAAATAGAAACAATAAACAGAACTCTAATACAAGAAATAGCAATGCTTACATCTAACCAGAAATACCAATTATGAATTCTGATATCTACCAGTACCAGAATCAGCTAGAAACAATATATGTATTTCTGGTGCAATTAAACCAGAAACAATATTTGCCAGAAAGCAGGGAAAAAAAAGGATTATTCTTATTCTGGTAGCAACCAGAAATATAAACTATGTGTATATAAATGACCCAGAAACAATATATGTATTTCTGGTGCAAACCAGAAATACCAATTATGAATATGAAACCGGAATTTCTGGTGTAAACCAGAAAGCAGACCATGCTCGTCCAATCCACATTACAGAATTTTTCCTTTAAACTGACGACGTCCAATTTGGAATAATTAAAAATCGCAAGTTTATAGAATGATTGGGCGTCATTTTGAAACCATTACCACAAGTAGTCTTATACGTAATATACTGATTTTATCTGATTTATTGTGTGGTTCACACGGACTTAAACGGGATAAATTATAGTCAGCCCGATTCGTAGACCAACGCACGCGATTAATAAGAAAGAGTGAATATGCTTGTTGACAGCTGCAACCAATGTTGTTCACAATCTTTATTGCAGCTTTTACAAATCATGCTGAAAAGGATCTGAAGTGCAATACGTTCTCAGAAGAAAAAAAAGCCAGTTTGTCGTTTTATCAACGTGTATCAACGTGTATCAATTGGAAATGATCCCGGAAACATGAAATACCCCCCCCCGCCCCCCTCCCTGCCGCCCCCCCTCCTGTCAAAAATAAAATAAAATGATAAAGCAATAACAACTGATTGCGATTTAAACACAAAGATCTTTACCCTTCACGCCTCGCTCATGCACGGGGACATTGGGCTTGTTTATCCCCCAGAAAACGGACTAATCGCGGACAGGCAAACTAACAGATATAAAAAAATAAAAACAGACAGGAAGAATGAATGTAAAAAAAAAACCACCAGTCAATACTAGCTACACAAACAGCTACATAAACAGCTACATAAACAGCTACATAAACAGCCACATAAACAGCCACATAAACAGCCACATAAACAGCCACATAAACAGCCACATAAACAGCCACATAAACAGCCACATAAACAGCCACATAAACAGCCACATACACAGATGTGAAGACAAAGAAACAAACAAATACATGAACATAAACGAACAAAAAACAACAACACATGGAAGGACATAAACTCGACGACTAACCGAAAGACAGACAGACAGACAGGCAGACAGGCAGACAGACAGACAGACAGACAGACAGACAGACAGACTGACAGACAGACAGACAGACAAACAGACAGACAGACAGACAGACAGACAGACACAGAATCAGACAGACTGACAGACTGACAGAGAAACAGACAGACAGACAGACAGACAGACAGACAAACTGACAGACAGACAGACAGACTAACTGACAGACAGACAGACAGACTAACTGACAGACAGACTAACTGACAGACAGACTAACTGACAGACAGACTAACTGACAGACAGACAGACAGACAGACAGACAGACAGACAGACAGACAGACAGACAGACAGACTAACTGACTGACAGACGGGCAGACAGAAATTATGCGAGCCATAGTTGAAACATTTCCTTGCTAGAAAACGACTCTGTCTTGGGAATAACAACGCGTTCACCGGTGAAAATGGGTTTGCAAAATCTGGTTTATTCTTTGTCCCCGCTCATGAATTTCTCTTTGTGAGCCATCGACCTTGTGGGAGAAAGAAACCTTCATTCGTTATTCTAAGCTAGCTGGGTTCAATCTGCTGGCGTCACTTTCGTAAGCCCACTCCCACCCGACCCCACCTGACCCTAATAAAAGAGTTTTTGATGTCAATGCCCGGGGCGGGGATGTAGCTCAGTCGGTAGCGCGCTGGATTTGTATCCAGTTGGTCGCTGTCAGCGTGAGTTCGTCCCCACGTTCGGCGAGAGATTTATTTCTCAGAGTCAACTTTGTGTGCAGACTCTCCTCGGTGTCCGAACACCCCCGTGTGTACACGCAAGCACAAGACCAAGTGCGCACGAAAAAGATCCTGTAATCCATGTCAGAGTTCGGTGGGTTATATAAACACGAAAATACCCAGCATGCTTCCTCCGAAAACGGCGTATGGCTGCCTAAATGGCGGGGTAAAAAACGGTCATACACGTAAAATTCCACTCCTGCAAAAAACACGAGTGTACGTGGGAGTTTCAGCCCACGAACGCAGAAGAAGAAGAAGAAGAAGATGTCAATGCCCAAAACATTAGTGTCGGTAGGACGGTTGGTTTTAACATAAGTTTATTTTAACAAGGGTTACAATCATGACATGTATACAACATTCACAGGTAACAGCAACAAGCTAGAAGTTTATTTTAACAAGGGTTACAATCATGACATGTATACAACATTCACAGGTAACAGCAACAAGCTAGAAGTTTATTTAAACAAAGGTTACAATCATGACATGTATACAACATTCACAGGTAACAGCAACAAGCTAGAAGTTTATTTAAACAAAGGTTACAATCATGACATGTATACAACATTCACAGGTAACAGCAACAAGCTAGAAGTTTATTTAAACAAAGGTTACAATCATGACATGTATACAACATTCACAGGTAACAGCAACAAGCTAGAAGCTTATAGTGGTGTTCCTGCATGGCAGTACAACATAAGTTTATTTAAACAAAGGTTACAATCATGACATGTATACAACATTCACAGGTAACAGCAACAAGCTAGAAGCTTATAGTGGTGTTCCTGCATGACAGTACAACGTAAGTTTATTTAAACAAAGGTTACAATCATGACATGTATACAAAATTCACAGGTAACAGCAACAAGCTAGAAGCTTATAGTGGTGTTCCTGCATGGCAGTACAACATAAGTTTATTTAAACAAAGGTTACAATCATAACATGTATACAACATTCACAGGTAACAGCAACAAGCTAGAAGCTTATAGTGGTGTTCCTGCATGGCAGTACAACATAAGTTTATTTAAACAAAGGTTACAATCATGACATGTATACAAAATTCACAGGTAACAGCAACAAGCTAGAAGCTTATAGTGGTGCTCCTGCATGACAGTACAACGTAAGTTTATTTAAACAAAGGTTACAATCATGACATGTATACAAAGTTCACAGAAACAGCAACAAGCTAGAAGCTTATAGTGGTGTTCCTGCATGGCAGTACAACGTAAGTTTATTTAAACAAAGGTTACAATCATGACATGTATGCAAAATTCACAGAAACAGCAACAAGCTAGAAGCTTATAGTGGTGCTCCTGCATGGCAGTACAACATAAGTTTATTTAAACAAAGGTTACAATCATGACATGTATACAAAATTCACAGGTAACAGCAACAAGCTAGAAGCTTATAGTGGTGTTCCTGCATGGCAGTACAACATAAGTTTATTTAAACAAAGGTTACAATCATGACATGTATACAAAATTCACAGGTAACAGCAACAAGCTAGAAGCTTATAGTGGTGTTCCTGCATGACAGTACAACATAAGTTTATTTAAACAAAGGTTACAATCATGACATGTATACAAAATTCACAGGTAACAGCAACAAGCTAGAAGCTTATAGTGGTGTTCCTGCATGGCAGTACAACATAAGTTTATTTAAACAAAGGTTACAATCATGACATGTATACAAAATTCACAGGTAACAGCAACAAGCTAGAAGCTTATAGTGGTGTTCCTGCATGGCAGTACAACGTAAGGCGGTAACGGCTGAACAATTCGTCTCAATAAACCAAATCTATTAATAACGTAATAAACGTTGTATAATGTTTATAAAGAAAGACAGTAAAAGGAAGGAAGGAGGGGAAGAAGAGGAATAAAAAGAAGAGGGATGGGTAGGAGATGTGCAGAAATTAAAGTTGTTGTCTGGCTTGTGGAGCATTGACTATGGTTTGCCCGAAGCGGCCTGAATGTTCAAAGAACGAGTGTACTGTGGAAAAAATGTTCCTGTTCAAATCTAGAGAATACTGTTTGTCTCCATTTACAAGGTGGGGGAGGTGAATGATGTGGTTAGGGAGGGTATGTATGGTTTCTTGACGTGCTTCGCGATAATTTGGACAATCTGATAGGAAGTGTTTTACGGTTTCGGACGGGAATCCGCAGTCACAAGATGCATCTGTAGCAACGTGTCGTCTCACTAGATCGTTATTAAGATCACTTATATGTGACCCTCCACCACGAAATGAGTCGCATGTCACCTCGCGCGGTTCTGCGCTAGGCTTAATATAAGTCCGGGGAGTGTCTGGGAACGGTGTGAGGGTCACCTTAGTCACAGGCTTATAACTCAAACAGTTTTCGCTCTTTTCTAAAACGGTTTTCACCACTGGAAAGAGCATAAAAAACTCTTTAGAAAAATGTAAAAATATGAAAATCATGCAAAGGTGACATGCGAGTCATTTCGTGGTGGAGGGTCACATATATAACCTGACCTTACAGTGAATTGTTTGTGACATGCGATCTTCAGAATAAAAATAACACGGCGGACTTAAATCGTTTTTTGACAAAAAGTGCGTAGGACGGTTACCTTTCTTATTTTTGTCAATTGTTTATTTCTTAAGGGATAAAGTCATCTTTTTTGTTGCTTACCCAGACGTATGTGACTCGTGAGAGTGGTGTCCCATGGATTTCACGGGCGAGTTTCTTTCCTTGTCAAGTGTGCAAAATCGAGTTTTGTCATTGTACGTTTTCTCTGAAAGATGAAAAAAAAGCTCTAAGATCGGGAGGAAAGCATAGTGGCTGTCGGAGAACCGGAAATATGAATTTTATGTTAGGCATAATGGATTGAAATCTAGCGTAAATCACACTATGTATAAATAAAAGCTTATCTTGTTTATTAACGTAAAACATGATTTATTAGAATATAATTGCTGTATATGTGTTCGAATGAAGCGTTATTAACTTAAGCAATACATTATTTATGTTAAGGCCTTCTTTATTAAACTGAAACATTATTAATTCAGATGGTGCACCGCACACAAACACAGTGTAAATAATGC
Organism: Littorina saxatilis; assembly: GCF_037325665.1. NCBI lineage: Eukaryota > Metazoa > Mollusca > Gastropoda > Littorinimorpha > Littorinidae > Littorina > Littorina saxatilis. Next base: position 4,776,635 of record NC_090256.1, on the reverse strand, counting down.
ATCGTCTAGTTAAATAACGCATCTTTTAGTTAAAAGCAATTCAGAATTTAACAGTGTTAAAGGTACCTTCGAAACAAATTCAAACTTCAATTTGATAATAGTTTTCCAGTCGTGATCAGTTTTAATTGATCAATTTACAAAAAGAAAGATTTATCGGCATAGCTGATTTTGAATAAAAAACAAGATGCGATGGACAGGCCTAAACCTAATGAAATGAACTCCTAGTATCTATAGCTTTGATCCTCAAGAAGCGGTATATATTTTTTAAATAACGTTCGACTGTATGTCATTTTTAGTAATATTTGTGTGCTGCTTTGCCTATAACGAGTCGAATCAGGAAAATGAGGCGATTAACGTACACTGGCTACTCCAGGAAGACCAGGTTCATTCGCACTGTGTGTCCAGGGGCTGCCGGAATTATAACCTCTTTCGAGTTTCTGTTAGTAGGTTCATAAGGTCCATCTTTTTGGCACAAAAAGCAATAGCACCAACAACGAACACGCACGCACGCACGCACGCACGCACGCACGCACGCAAAATGTTGGCGATTAGCCTGGGATTTAACAACCAACGGACCTCGATCTCAGCAAACGCTCTTTTTTCAATTACTCAAAATACATCGTGAGCGTTGGACAAAAGTGGTGCGCAATTCATGTCCAATACTGACAAGTCGTTTGAAACCTTTAGGCGGTGGGCATTGAAAGCCTCAAAATGCGTGTTACACCTGCAATGACAACGTGCGCAAGACACTGTTACACTGAGTCTTCTGCCATGCCCTCCTTAAACCTTGCATAGTATCGCTCGGTGTGAATAAGGAGCGACCCTTTTAGCTTTTCAATGTGCGGGGGGGGGGGGGGGGGGGGGGGGGGGGTCGGGGGAGGGGGGGGGTCAAACAAGATTGAAGAGCTAAACGTTTCTCAGCCCTTTTATGGATGGCCTTAATAAGCTAACACTTACTGTTGCGCATCAAACCATGCCCGTTACTTGAACCCTGAGAGAAATAAATACAAACAAAGAGGTCATTCTTCGGGCCTACTTTAATGGTGAGGGGTAGGGTGGAGGGGGGGGGGGGGCATTGTGGGCTAGCCAAGTTTGACCCCCAGATGGTTAAAATAGAATAGATATGGATGGCGGCCATGTGTTGTGTATCTTGTTCGTCACTTTAAAGATCGATAGACCGAAGTTCTAGTGACGGTTTTGTTTCGTCCTCAACCAAACGTCTAAAACATTTGTTACAAATTTGTAATTCTGAACGAAACATTTGCATTTAGTTTTGGGGCCATACCTCTGAAAAAAAACGGTTTAAATTTGTCTGACCATTGTAGCAAACACACTTCCAATCTCTTGACTTGAAGAAACATAGCCACCAGCTGATTGATAAGAACTCCATGTGGACCAAATGTTAATCATGCACACTTTGTTCTTTTCTCCGGCATCCCTTGCCTTCCACCTCGCGGATATCTGTTCTACATTCAAAAACGTATCTGAAAATATTTTTTTTTTCATTGTTTGGCCTGAACGGAGGATACATACAAATAAACGAGGCGAGTTATTGTCTAAATCTAACTTCCAAGTATTGAAATGGTCATCATGGAAGTGGCTTAAAGGCACACTCAGCTTCATGTAAACCATCAGTTTCTGGCCACAGACACTGTCAGGCTTTTACACACAGTACAAACACCCTTTCGTTTCCGTAAAGAGCGAGCATTTTTCAAAGAATTTATTTTTGCGTGCCCAGCCGGATTTACAATAAGACAGATCGGAAGCCTCGTTTTGGTGCGAGACCTAACTTTTAAAATCTAAACAATAAATTGACAGCTTGTTACACAAACATTCTTGAATCATAAAAGAATTCTTTTTTCATCAAGACAAGATCAGTATAATTCGAAGTTTTGAAAGTCTGAAAAAAGGGAGCCCGGAAGCAGCTCACGCAAGGTCGTGTTTGCCCAAGCAGACGAATTTTCTGCATATCGCTTGCTTCTTTGAAGTCAACCACCGCCGATAAGTTCGTGTGATTCGCAGTCGTTTGTTGCATTTTTAGATTTAGAGGTACACAATAACGTGTTATTGCAGATACAGCGAGTCGCATTGAAATTATAACTGAACTGACGACTAAATTGTGAAAAAAAAGGAAAGTGGGTGACACGGGTCCACGATGGTTCAGGGGTAAAATAAACCACGAAATCTGGTGTGTGGTTTACGCAAGCGAAATAGCCATTCAAACGATCTGTGTTATTTGAAGCTGTTAAATGCTATTGCAAGTGTGTTCCATAATGTTATAACTGCTTTTTTCGTGAGAAGATTTAAATCGTTCTGTAAACCACTTGAGGCAGACTGGGGCTATAGTATATTACACATGTATAACGTACAATAAGCCTATAGGTTCCCATAAACGTCATTCCGAAATAAAAACACTTTGACATTGTAATCTGTCTTGCAACACGTTTAGCGCTGTCTTGCGACTTCAAATGCTGATCGTTTTTGTCATTTTTGTCTGTGATCGATACTGCAAACTATCTTGTGTGCATGTGTCCGTCTAAGATGTCTGATTATGCTCGCCGAGAGAGTCAGGCTGTCATAGACAATTGCGTGAATACATCCTGTCTGGGCGCTGATATGACGGCTTACTATCGCCAAAACCTCAGGTTACCAATATCACGTGGAAATGAGTAATTAACACGTGTTCTGTGTAAGTCACATTGATAATATTAACTGACAGTGTTAATTACTAATTTTCGGTTTTGTCCTCTGCTTACTAGCGCCAAAACCATAATTAAACACGAACACCTGATTATTACACATTAACACTTGATAATTAAGCATGATCACTTGATAACTACAATTTTCACGTGAACATTATTAATTGTTGGCTCTGGCTCACTTCCAGACGGATTACTTGAAAGTTAATCGTTATATTGGGAAGAAAATTAGTAATTTTCACCACATAAATGTAACTTTCGTGTGGAAAAAAGTAATTTTCACCAAATAATTGTACTTTTCACGTGAAATTTCAATGACATGGTTTTGGCGCTAGTAAGCCGTCATACGCTGACACCTTCGTAGATCAGGTCAGCGGCTACCTGCACCAGTGCGTGTCCGGAAAGACAGATTCCCCGTGTCAGACTGACAGGTTCACTGAGGTTGCGTAAAAGTGATAATTGATGATCTAAGTAAATTTTGTGTGTTGTGGGTGATAATTGATTTATGTATTTTTTAATATAATGTTAAAATTATCTTTAGTTCTTAGCACGGGTACATTTGAGTTTGTGACAGCGTGTCTCCCCCTCTCTCCCCCTCTCCCTTCCCCCCCCCGCCCCCTCGCCGTAACCACAATAAGACAATGTGTGGTTGATATTATGACTGTTTGAACAATGCTTTTATTTTATTTTCTCAGTTACGAGAAGGCCATTCCTTTTTAGGGTGGCCTGGACGCTGGGCACACGAAAACAGACATCGCCATGCGCAGAAAGTAGAAAACACACACATTCACGTTGTACCTGAAATGGCTGTGAAGAGGCTCTTTCGAGCGCCTTGTCTCAGAAAAATAACACGACGCCATCATTTTTTCTGGATGTTGGCTCTGCTGTTAGTCCTTGTGTACACAAACACAGATGTGTCTAAACCTGTGGATAACCAACTAGCCAGTGGACTGCTGGTGCCGGGCGAAGTTGGGATGACCATTAGACCACTCTTTCAGAAAATGATGTCGGACAGAAAACATTCTTCTGTGTATAAGCGACTGGCCAGAGTTCAGCCAAAAAGCAACGTTAAGATGGCCACCAAGACGCCGTCAACTAAGATATCGTTGGACACTGCTAAGCCTTGGTGTCCTGACCTGTCAACAGTTGAAGGTGAATACACATTGAATGTCGTTGCCTTGGGTGTGTGTGTGTGTGTGTGTGTGTGCGTGTGTGTGTGTGTGTGTGTGTGCGTGTGTGTGTGTTTGTGTCAGTGTGTCAGCGTGTCAGTGTGTCAGTGTGTCAGCGTGAGTGTGTGTGTGTGTGTGTTTGTGTGTATGTGTGTGTGTGTGTGTGCGTGTGTGTGTGTGTGTCAGTGTGTGTGTGTGTGTGTGAGTGTGTGTGTGTGTAAGAGTGTGTGAGTGTGTGTGTGTGTGTGTGCTTGTGTGTGTGTGTCTATAATGACATCCAAGATATAACTTTGTTCTAATCAGATGAAGACGCTAATGTTACACTCAACTTGAACGAGACGAGCTACCCCGAACTGGTGGAGAAATTTGCAGACGTCATGCAAAATGGCGGCCATTACGTCCCACCCACGTGTCGGTCACGTGAGCACGTGGCGCTGATCATTCCGTACCGAGACCGTCAACGCAACCTTTACATCCTGCTCAGCAACTTGCTGCCCTTCCTCATGCGTCAGCAGTTGGAATTCACCGTCTTCCTCGTGGAGCAGGTATGTCATGGTCAGTAAGATAAGATAAGATAAGATAAGATTCTATATAGTCCATGAGGGTAACCTCACAGAAATTCGGGCTGCTTTCTCCCTGGGGAAAGCGAGCTGCCATACAGTATACGGCGCTACCCATTTTTTTTCCTGCATGCGTGTATTCATGTTTCCAAGCCCTGAGACTTAATGCCGTGTGAGATGGAATTTTTTTTACACTTTATTTCAAGTCACACGGGTATTTGGTGGACATTTTTATCTATGCCTATACAATTTTGCCAGGAAAGACCCTTTTGTCAATCGTGGGATCTTTAACGTGCACACCCCAATGTAGTGTACACGAAGGGACCTCGGTTTTTCGTCTCATCCGAAAGACTAGCACTTGAACCCACCACAGAATGAGGGGAAGTTTCATTCCCGATTCATACATTTCTGATCCGGCGTCTCATGCATATTCCGTTTGGACAGATCATTAGTAGTAGGGAAGAGGTATGCCTCATCCCCCTTTTATTTGCGCAGCTGCGCAGCCGCGCAGCCGTATTTTGATAGAAGGTTATAGGTTAAGGTGCCTGTGTTTAAGTAGTGATAAGGAGATATTGCGCATAAACGGTTTATTGCGTTTTATATTTTGTCATGTGATTTCATGTGCCTGTACCTGTTGCTCGGTACTAATGACCACTCCAGCTGGGGTAAGCACCAATAAAATTCAGTAATTGACCCTCCCTCTGTGTTTTCACGGGCTTGGGACCGTTTTGACAAGGTATGTCAAAGCCACATTGGGGGTTTTTGGGATTAAACAATACGAGCATTATTTACAGAAGCAAAACATGTCTTTTCAAATTTATTTACAAAAACGACAAAGTTGTTTGGCATTGGAATGTTAACCATATCACAGGCGGCGGTATCACAGTCAAAAAAAGAAAGAGACCCATTAGAGGGGTATCACAGTCAAAAAAGAAAGAGACCCGTTAGAGGGGTGTAGGCAGGGTTGAAACCCCATCAGAAGCGATCACACGCTTGATGTAGAAAAACGAGAGTGACTTTCTGGTTTGGGAATAGGTGAACATAGACTTTCCGTCTGTCTTGAAACCAGTGTTTGTACCACCACCACTTTCTTGCGTTAGAAGCACCTGTTGGTAAGACTCTTTTGTCAGTTTGTTTTGGTTTTTGTTCAAACCTTTTGAACTAAATTTACTTCCACTGTCTCCCTCACAAAAGTAGGTTTTAGAACACAAACCAATAAACGCATTTCCTTGGTATTCGGTTTTAAAGAGACCGGGTGTTCGTTTGTCATAGTGGACACGCGCTGTACAGGCCTGACAGAGAGTCGGGTCCCATGGGGCGTTAGCTAAACGGGTGTTTTGGAAGGCTGCCTCGTGTTGGTCACAGGCTTGTGCAGGGAACCATTGGTTATACACTTGGTAAAACTGCTCTCGTAGTTCAGGACGAACTACCTCTTCTAACGTTGAAGCGCTAAGCGCCATGTATAGAGAATCTGTATCCATTTCCAAAAGCTGGTAGTCGGCTCTGGACACAAACTTATCTAGAAAATCAAAATGAAACTCCAACATGCGTAGTTTAGCGTACTGGTAAACAAAGTAACCAATCTGAGAGGGGAGTGACCAGTTGATTTTTTTTTTAGCCATCTCTACTTCAGTGACAGAATCTGTTACTTCTGTTAGTTTTTGAAAACGACCATTGTTGATCAGTTTTGAGGCCTCATCAGACAAAACGTAATGAATATCACGATGGTTGGCCACGTTAGTTAAGGTTTTCCCGTAGGCTGAGTTACCGAGCAGTTTGAAAGTTTCAGCTAAGATAGCTTTTGATGGGTCTTGGTCCCCTGCTCGTCTTGCGTTTGAAACGCTGTCACCAAACTGACGGAAACAGGTTTTGGGTTGATACTCCACGATCAGCGTGATGTTTTTAACAACCAACCCGTGCTGCACGTACCAAAACAAGAGGGGTGTGGCTAGCAGAATTTGTTCACCGTGATAACTCCCAACAAGTGTGCGGCGTGGTTGGGATAAGAGCTTGTGTTTTTCAGCGTAGTCTTTCATAAAATCCCCGATCTGTTCTCGGCTGACAGACTCATTTTTGAAAATAGGCTGCATTTCACTGAAATGTTCTTTTAGATGATCAGGTACATAAATATCACACTGTACCAACCCGAACAAAGTTTTGTTTTGCACCGCGTCTAAGACAGTTTGATCTGTGATGGTAGAAGGATGCCGGAAGGGTTTAAGTGTCGGAAAACGACCTTGTAGAAAAGTCTGAATGGAGGTGTTTTGTTTTTTGTCTGCGTGCCATTCACACTCCCATTTTTCGACGACAGTCACACCCACTTCCTCACGTAGGTATTTGGTGATGTTGGTTGTATGTTCTCTGAGTTCAACTAGTGTCTTTCCGGTGACAGGGTTAGACGTTTTACCGGCGGTCACAGAACAGTCATGCCCGTGGAACAAACATCCGTGAAACTGATAGCAAATTTGATTTGCGGCATCCCATCCATCAACCCTAATCTTTTTTCGACCAAGGGCCTTCTCTTTCGCGTTAAACTTATGTTGGAGATGGATCTGTTTTGATGCCATGACCCACTCCAACCATTCCCGAGCTAGCTGACCGTAGGGATCTGTTTTTTCCGCTTTAAAAGCGTTTTCTTTTCTACGAATGACAGGGTGCTCTGTGGGCATGTCTTGCATGAGTGCAGCTAAATACAGCGCATTTGCATCAAATCCCTGAACAGACTGTACCGGTTTGTCCTGATTACCACGAATGTATGTTTTGTCTTTTTCGTGGTATCTGTGAAAGACAATAGACGGACCCCCGACAATGTTCTTTCGCAAAAGTGCGTGAACGTCTTTTTGTTTTTCGTTAAAAAGTGAAAAGTAGGTATCTGAAGACAACGTGTCAAACAGATACTTCAGTGTCACACCGGGGACAGAAATACCGTCTTTCAGCAAATCAACTCGCAGACTAGCGTACATACTAATCTGATGCTGCAAAGCAACCAGAAACGGCCCTGTGTCTAGGTTGTTGTACCACACCAAAAAATCCTTCAAAGTCATCATTTTGTTTTCAGTCCACACACGCTGACAAAAAGCGTACTCTGTATCAGAAATATTTGAGTTTTTGAGCTTACTAAAAAAAGCTGCATGGGGTGGGAGTTCTCTTTCATCTAGTGTACTTAGACTAGTGACGTATTCATAGCAGAAAAAACCCTTTTGCTCTTCGACACCGAACGCCTTGAGGTACTTGGAATAACTAAAACCTGGCGCAAGAAAATTGTTGATGTCGAGAAACCGAAGTTTGTCTGTACAAAGACACATATACTGGTTGTTTCGTTTAACAACAAACTTGAAAGGGGGTCTTTTAGGGGCCTTCTTTTTTCCCTCTGTTTTGACTTCTTTGTCTTCTTCTTCTTCTTCTTCTTCTTCTTCCTCTTCTTCTTCTTCACACACGGTATCAAAACCATCTGGTTCAAAAACAGGGTCTGTTTGACTGTCGTCTTTTGGAAGATCGTTATGGGCTGTTTTGTCTTTGACAAACTTTTCAATGAGAAAAGGTTTGATCACATTCAGATCGTAGCGGGAAGAATTGAAACCTACGACAGGCAGTTCTTGTAAATACTCATATAATTTCTGTCTGAGTCTTTCTACGGGGATGTTGAGGTTATCTGTTTCTTGTTGTTGTGTCTCTTCGATCTCAGTCAACTGGTCAAACACATCTTTAAATTCTTCACAAAGAAGAGCGCAGGAGGCCTCGGAGATACGTTCTAGGTAGTTAACCATGTTGTTCACTAGTTCTTGAGGGTCACCTTTACTCACAAAACAGGTTGGTTCTGTGAAATGGGGAACATTACTGCATACAGAAACAGAAAGAGGAATATGTTTTGCTGTATACTGTGTACAGTTTGACTCAGCTGATTTTGTCTGTGGCAAGTTATCTGTGTCAAAAAACACCTCAAAATCAAAAGTCGCTCTGTAGGGAAAAACAAAATCTGTGGCTACCTGAACACCGTGGTTTTGTAACTGTTGAAAAATGTTTTGGGGTGGTGAGTAAACCCCGCCTTTCAACGTTTCTTTTGAACCCTCACCCTGACAAGTCTGTTCATGTCGATTCATTTTAAACAAAGACGACCAGAGTTTCCCGCATTTGGAACAAGCCAAAGCATGACCGAGTTTATCAATGTCTAAAATGTACATGAAATGGTCTTTGTAACGCAAGAGGCGCATAACGCCAGAATGTTTGTAAGCGCTACGACGCAGAGGAACAAGACAGACGGGTGTTTGGCTCTCATCAAACTCAAACACATCTATGTTCACCTTAAACTCAGATTCAATCGACTCAAGTTGAAACAAAGTGACCCCCGGAAAGTGGACAGGGGGGAAATGTCCGGCCCACTGTTTGAACAAGGTTTTTGTGGGTTTTTGCAAAGAATGAAGCGAGGCTCCTTTGTGCAAAGCAAGACAGCGAAAGAGACACAGACCATCAGTATAAGGAAAATGATGATGCTCGTCTTTTTGGAGTTTGTGCAAGAACGGTGTGTTTGTGATGTAGTCAGGTAGACTACCACAGGCACATCCGATAGGAAAGTCAGACAAAGGCGTGACATAGAAACTGGAAGACATGATGGTATGAACAGCATACCGAGAGTTTGGGCGTTCGAGTCTAACTTGTTCTAGAATGTCATGGTCACTGATTTCACCGAGAAAAGAAAGAAAGTCCTGCTTTGAGTTGATCAGGCGCGGTCGTTGTAAGACAGAGTGGTTATTGACTGAGGCGTGAAAGAAAGACAAGTCACCCGACTCTTTGTTTTTGAGAAGAAAAGAGTGAGAAAAATTGATTTTGAAGCGCTTGTTTTGTTCATGGAACAGATCAAGAAGCGACTCGTCCCAATCAGGGAAATCAGAACAAGGGTTCCAGAGAATGGTATAGGTTGACTGAAGTTTACCAGGCCGCTTATGAGTTTTAACAGAATTCCAATGCTTTTCGTACATTTGTCTTTCTTCAAAAGGTAACTTTTTGATTTTTTCTTTTTCTAGACTTCGTTTGTTTAATCCCTTTTTGGGGGGAGGGGCATCCTGTGAAGGCGAACTTTTTCTTTTCTGTCCGCATGTCGGCACTGGTGGTGGAGGTGTCCGACTCGCAACATCTTGACAGTTTTTGGTTTTTTCATGCCGAGCAAGGCCGTGTTTTCTGCTAAACGACTTGCCGCACATAGCACAGAGAAAAGGTCTGGCTTTGTTATGGGCTTCGTTAACATGAGCGTTAAGGTTTTTGGTCTGTGTAAAAACCTGTCCACAGTGCGGGCATTGGTTACGCTGTAATAAAAATAAAAAAACTATGTCTGAGCTACACAAAAAAACAATATAAAAAAAAATCTTACATAAAAACATTTATTTTTCTAAAAAGCTATATCTGAGAAAAAAAGTAACACTCTACCTTTATTTTTTTTATCTTTACAAAAACAAAATCAACTTACCAAAACTGTTGAGGCCGGTTGTGGTGTTGTGTTAGCGTCACTGCTGCTGCTGCTGTTGGTCGCCATAGTTGTTTTTGTTCACCACCACCCACTTGTAAAGTCGAAGAGACACTCAAGAGTTAGCCCCAGAAGAAGTTTATTTATACCCCTCTTTGCCCGCATCACCGCCGTATTCTGACTACGCGTTTCTATTTTTAGGTGCTGACCAATCAACAAGTTCTAACATGTTTAGGTCTTGCGTCTCTGTGGTGCAATAACTCAGGCGTAAGCACCCAATGACCCCCTCTGGAGGTTTACCGGAGAGGGGGCTCCGCGAAGCGCAGGGATACCGTTTAATTTCCTTACTCTGACACCCCCCTGACAGGGCACCAAACTACATAGCTATTAAAGAGAGAGGGCTCCGCGAAGCGCAGAGAAAGTGTGAATGTGTGTGTGTGTGTGTGTGTGTATGTGTGTGTGTGTGTGTGTCTGTTTGTGTGTGTGTGTGTCTGTTTGTGTGTGTGTGTGTGTGTGTGTGTGAGTTAGTTTTGAATATAAAATTTAAAGTAGATGTTTGGTTTTTTTAAATTAATAAATAAAGATAAGGATAGGATCTTAGTTTAGTATGTGAAAATGGATCCAAGGTGGAAACATCCTTTTACCTGTGTGATTGCCGGTCCCACAGGGAGTGGGAAGACTCATTTTGTCAAACAATATTTGAATCACTTACAAGATATGATGACACCCCCTCCAGAGGAATTGATTTGGTGTTATGGGGCGTGGCAGTCTGGTTACAATGAGATGAGACATGTGACGTTTGTGGAGGGTTTACCCGACGTGGAACAGTGGACAGGGGTCAAAAGGCGACTGGTCATCATTGATGATTTGATGAGTGAGACAAACGACAAGGTCACACAACTATTCACCAAAGAAAGTCATCATCGGAATCTGAGTATAATGTATATTGTACAGAACCTGTTCGGAAAAAACAAAGAGCAGAGGACGATCAGTTTGAACAGTCACTACCTGGTGGTGTTTAAAAACCCACGGGATGCTTCACAGATCAACCATCTGGCCAAGCAGATGTACCCTGGGAAGCTAAAGTATGTCCAAGAGGCATTTAAAAATGCGACTTCTATGCCTCACGGTTATTTGCTGTTTGACTTGCGACAAGAGACACCCGATCATCTTCGTCTGAGGACAAAACTTTTCCCACCAGAGCACCCTGTAGTGTACCTTCAAAAATAACCATGTCTGCACGCCTGAAGAGAAATGTACCCATGTTGCGATTGTTGTGTGGGGCTAAGCCTGCCGTGATTAAGGCCGTATTGAAAGGAGCTTCTCCAGATTTGATCCATGCGTTGTGCGAGTGCTCCCTGAACATCTTAAAAGGCCATGTGCAGCTGACGCCCGCACAGAAGAAACGGTTGTCTCGACACAAACAGAACCTACGGATCTTAGCCAAAAAACCAACATCTGTCAAACATCGAAAGCAAATCCTACAGAAAGGCGGTTTTCTTCAGGCTCTTTTGAATCCTGTGCTAGGCATTGTATCTGGTTTGCTCGGGAACCTGGGTCTCTGATACGATGGACCATACCAAAAAGATGATTTTGATTGAGCCACGTGTGTTGGCTTCTTTGCGGGACTCTGCAGGTGGACCTCCAGTACCTGATGCCACCTCACAAAGTTTGAAGGACATGGATCAAGTGATGCGGGGTATTTTAGACAAGAAGGATGTGGACAAACATGAAAAAGCAGACTCCTACCAACAAGTCTTGTGGCGGTTTCTTAAGCGTGTTGAAGAATATAAAAACAAACCTCTTGGAAGAGTGGAGATAGCACAACCCTCAAAACAACCTTTGACAGAACTAAATGAGGTCGAGAAACCTCAGGACCTATCTAGGGTAGAAAAACGAGTGTTGGAGAGTGTCCCAAAAACCTTGAAGAAGAAGGCTCAGTTGCTTTTGGATATAACCAAGGACAGTTCTGACATCAAGTGGAATGAACAAGGACAGCTCGTGTACCAGGGACAGACAGTAGCAGGAACCAACATGGCTGATCTGGTGAATGATGCTCTTCGTTACCGTAAAAATGCACCTGATCCTCAAGGGTGGGAAGTGTTTGCAAGAGGTTTAAAAGCGGTTAATATCCCTCGTGAACTCATTGGTCACACAGGGCGATGGGAGTGGATGCACAGCGAGGGGGGTGATAGAGGAAGACCATCCACCAGGACAAAAAGAAGAAGAAGAAGAATTGTGAGTCCTTCCTCAGCATCTCCTTCTGCAGAAAGAGTATCATTTCCTTCTCCAGCGCCCAAGAAGAAGACGTGGCTATCTTATTCTTGAGCAGAATGCCAGTGAAAAAGAAAAAAGTCGCTGAGAAGCTGCGACGTCGATATTATGGAAGTCAACTCCCTGGAAGTTTGGGTGGGGTGGAGGCTTTGAGAAGAACCACCAGACAAGAACAAAAACAAGTTGAAAAGTGGTTGACATTTCAAGACACCTATACACTACACAAACCTGTGCGGCGAAAGTTTACTCGTCGTCGTATCATCGTGGGTGGTATAGATCATCAGTGGCAAGCAGATTTGATTGATGTTAGAGCGCTGAGAAAAGACAATGACGGGTTTACCTACCTACTCACATGTATTGATGTGCTGAGCAAACACGCGTGGGTGGTGCCTTTGAAGGACAAAACAGGGGCCTCTCTGGTGACAGCCTTCAAAAGCATTTTTGTCCGAGGTCGTCAACCCCTGAGACTACAAACAGATAAGGGTAGCGAATTTAAAAACAAGGTGTTCCAGGATTTTTTGGACAAAACAAAGGTACACTTTTTTGTGACAGAAAATGATGACATTAAAGCCTCAATGGCGGAGCGCTTCAACCGTACCTTGAAAGACAAACTGTGGAGGTATTTCACCAGAACAAGTTCAGTGAGGTATGTGGAAGTCTTGGCTAAGCTGGTGCGTGGTTACAATCATTCCTACCACCGCAGTATTAAGAAAGCTCCTGCTGACGTAACCATCGCTAATCAGGAGGAAGTGTGGCAACGGTTGTATGGTGGTCCAACTCTCTCCAAACCACCTAAACTGAATATAGGAGACCGTGTGCGAATCAGCAAGACGAGAAGAGTCTTTAAAAAAGGTTATATGCCTTCTTGGACAGAGGAACTCTTTACCATCAGTCAAGTCAAGACAACCACACCCGTGACCTATGTGCTGAAAGATGATCACGGAGAAGAACTGTTGGGGACTTTTTATGAACAGGAACTGCAGAAAGTGGGGGAGAAAGAAATATACCGCATTGAAGCTGTTTTGGAACAACGCCCTGGAAAAGGCAAACAGAAAGAGTATTTAGTCAAATGGTTCGGCTATGACCCGTCATTCAATTCTTGGATTCCACAGTCGGCACTGACCCCCTACACGGACTAGCTTCAGTGGTTCTGATGGAGAAAACTCAGAAGATTAATACGCCTCTGGATGAACCAGACAGTGTTGTTAAGCGACCAAGAACATCCAGGCTGTGGCGTGTGTTTGGACATCGTGTCCCTCGGAGCGAGATTGTCTTCCTTTGTCAGATGCTCCTTATTTATGTGGTGATTGGAGTGTCTCTGTTCAATCTGACAACCGGTCGCGGACCGGATAACTTGTGGGTGGCCCTACTGGGAAGTTGTCTCGGCTACGTGCTTCCTAATCCTTCCATTGATCCACCCTTGGTACAGTAACAACGTCTTCACTCATCATGTTCTACCTGACACTCCCCAGCAACAGCTCCTTGCAGCACTACCCTGACAACAACGCGAGTCACTACTACACAAAACTACCTCAAACAATTGACCTGGGCACCGACTACGAGTGTGGGTTGGCTGAGATTCAGTTTAACAACTCGTATGTGAATGTGGAAAAAGACACGTGTCAGTTTCGAATTTGTGTCCCATTAGGTGTTGTTATTTCTTGTGATACTCTAGTTTTACCAGAGGGGTTGTATGATTCACCTGCTTTTTTTATAGACTCACTAAACCAGCTCTTGGTTGATGTAAGTCTTACGCACTATGTAAGGTTTTATTACACCAAAGCAGCAAAAAAAGTACGTGTTAAATTACTCAAAAATATCTCGCTGTGGATGAGCCCCGAGTTGATGAGAATTTTGAAAACAGATGTCACCCAACAAAGCATCATAGGCCCTGGTCACTTTGACGGTAAGGCTATGATGGACTTACATCAAGATTTTCACGCAATATACGTGTACTGCGATTTGGTGCGCGAAAGAGTGGTCGGAGACACATTAGTCCCATTGTTGCGGACGGTGCCGATTAAAAAGAAGACTGAAGAAGTCGTTCATCATATGTTTGAAAAACCCCATTACATGCCACTGACTCGTTGTCAGTTCAACACGGTGGAAATGCTTTTAACAACGGACACGGGAAAACCTATCGCATTTGAGCAAGGGAAGACGGTCGTGACGCTTCATTTTCGTCGTAGACGCACCGACCATTTGTAGAAGATGGTTCGTCTAACCCCTTTCCAGGGCAGTGGAAAACTCTATGAAGATTATTACTGCAGCCAGGTCGGCCACGGTCTCCCCGTGTTTGTAGGAGGAAGAAACTACAGAGGTCATGGTATTGGCAATCTCTTAGGGGGTATTGGTCGAGCCCTTGTGCCTCTTTTGAGAAGTGGTGGAAAAGCTCTGCTGAAAGAGGGGGCTAGGACAGGTATGCAGGTGGCTCAGGATGTGCTGTCTGGGCGTAGTGTTAAGTCGTCACTACAGCAGAGAGCTAGCAATGCAGGGAAGCGATTGTTTCACCAAGCCGTGGGTCGAGTGACAGGCACAACAGCCGCGCCGCCTGGAGAACCTGCAAGGAAACGTATAAAATCATCTACACCACACCACCAAGGTCAGACTGGGAGGCAGAAGAAGAAGAGAAGGAGGGCGACAGCAGCCGATATTTTTGGATAAGCATCATGGCCCTTGCCCACCCTCAGTCATGTGAAAGTGTACATACTGGATTGGATTTGTTTTCTGTACCCCCAACACAGACAGCTGTGCAGGAGGGAATGTTTGTAGAGTATCATCCTCTGGCTACTCTGGCCCCAGGAGCCCCTATTGAGTTTACCATCAGTGGTGCTACATCCGAGTACCTGGATCTAAGCAACACGTATCTCCATGTGCGAGCTAAAATCACCAAAGCAGACGGAACAAACTTGGAGGCTGACTCCCCTGTGGCTCCTGTCAACTACTGGTTGCACAGCCTGTTTTCCCAGGTGGATATCAGTCTCAATGATACCTTGGTGACCAATTCAGAGAACACCTACCCCTACCGTGCCTACATTGAAGCCACCCTCAACTATGGACGAGAAGCCAAGAAAAGTCACCTCACCAGTGCCATGTATTACCGAGATAGCTCCAACCACCTGGATGATACAGCAGGGGATGCCAACTGGGGTTTGAAGGTACGGCGTGAGCAAACCATGCGGAGCAGAGAGGCAGACATGATGGGGCGACTTCATGCTGACATCATGCACCAGGAACGCTACATGATGAACGGCGTGGACGTGAAGATCAGACTCATTCCTTCCAAGAACATCTTCCACCTGATGTCTCCTGACCCCTTTCAGGGTTTCCGCAGTGTCATCACACATGCCTCCCTGTTTGTTCGCAAAGTCAAGTTGAACCCTGCTGTGAGCCTCGCTCACGCCAAAGCGCTGGAAAAAGGTACGGCCAAGTATCCTTTGAAAAGGGTCGTTGTGAAGACTTTCTCCATTCCCACAGGCAACCACAGTGCTGTGCAGGACAACTTGTTTCTGAGTCAGACACCCAACCGCCTGGTGATTGGCTTGGTGGACAGCGCTGCTTTCAACGGTCAAGCCTCACGTAATCCCTATCACTTCAAGACACAAGGATTGTCCTTTCTCAGCCTGTACCTAGACGGAAAACAGATCCCTGGCAAACCCCTGACACCGAACTTTGAACAACACCAGTATGTGAGGTCATTCTTCAGTCTCATGACGTCTACGGGTGTCGCCAACAAAGATGCGGGGTCTTACATGGAGTTGCGTGATTTTGAGTTGGGGTATGCTATCTACAGTTTTGACCTGAGTCCCAGTCTTCTGGATGGAGATCAGTTTGAACTGGTGAAAAGCGGTGCCCTGCGTCTGGAGCTGAAGTTCAACCAAGCCCTTCCAGCACCTGTGATGGTGATTGTGTATGGTGAAATGGACAGCATGATCGAGATTGATCGCTCTCGCCAGGTCCTGACTGATTTTGCACTATGAACAGCAAAGACATTAGCCGAGTGTTGGGGAGAGACATTCATACCCGACGTGTGTTTCGAGGTGTGTTTCCCAGAGACAGACTCCCACGACAGGTGAATACGCGACGCCCAAGCGCTTTTGTCATCAATACAGATCGCAGTACAGGACCGGGAGAACACTGGGTGTGTGTCTGGTTTGATGGACTGGGACAAGCGGAATATTTTGATAGTTTTGGTTTACCACCCGTGCACCCCGCCATTGAAAACTTTATGTTGAAACACAGTTCAGCTCACGTGTACAACCCACGTCTTTTGCAAGACTTGACGAGTTCAGCCTGTGGCTTGTATGTATTGTACTATGTTTTGATGAAAAGCCGCGGAGCCAGTTTATTTCGAACGCTTCGTGTGTTTTCTCCCAACAGACTTTGGAGTAATGATCGAAGAGTATGGTTTTTGGTCCAACAGCTAAGAAGAAACTGAGGTCGCGTGCATCGTCTTTTGTTTAGGTCTGTAAACTGTTTTATTCCTTTTATTGGGTGTGTCTTGTGTGTGTATGTGTCTATATAAGAAGAAGGGGCGGAATCATCACCACCACTTTCATCTCGTACCCACCAAAGTAGAGAGAGGGTTAGAAGAGTGCTAGTAAGAAAAGAGAGGTACACAAAACAAAAAAAGTCATGATGGAGACGGCCAGTCCCTCTTTAGAGCAGATGTTGGAAGAATTGGAGGCTGGTATTCTCAAAGTTAAAGATCACCTGCGAAACAGTTTGTTCTTGATGTTTGTTAGTGAGTTAAAACGCGATGTTTGCAAACGCCTTGAAGAAAAAAAGAGAGAAGAAAAAGACTATTCAACACGGTGGACTGTTGACGCCATTAGAATCGTCGCAGATAAAATCTGGGAACACCTAAATCGAGACAAAATTCTTAGTCGTTGGAATGTAGCATTACCCAAGACACATCCAGACGGGGTCTCCTGGTGGTGTTTGCGAGTTGTTGTGTGGAAGTGGACAGAAACGACAGCGTTTCGAAAAAGGGTTATCACTCATGTGACTGAACAACTGCTCTGTGAGTGATGCAACAGAGTGAAAAACGACATAGCATCCCACGTGACCTTAGGCTAACCCAGTGTGGACCCGTTGAAACCAGAATAATCAAAATGTACATGAACCACGAGTGTGTATATAAGACAGGACGGATGTAAAAAGACCACTACAGAGGATTTTTTGCGGAGTCGATCATGCCTTCAGGGACCATGAAACAGCCACCACAGCCGGCTACACGCTACCCGCTAGGTGGAAGCCTTTTTGCCTCAGTAAAAACGTGGAGAGGGGCTGTAAAAATCCATATTCGCCACTATGCTGTTCCCACCCGCACCAAAGGTGGGCGTGTTGTCCCCACCCAAAGAGGAGTCACCCTGGACTTGAAAAAGTTTCAGAAACTGCTTAGAGTGCAGAAAAAACTCAAAGAAGACTTCCACCAACAGGTATCTTCTCTGTCACCCACAGAGGAGAAGCAGGAGAAAAAACATCCGAAAAATCACACAGAGTGTCCGCCGTCAGACTACTACTGTTCAACACCATCAACCACAGCCACGGCTTCGACACAAAGCGAGGAATACCCTCAGCAGCTACAGCGACCCCTGTATTCCACATGTCCAGCTTACTGTCCTGTCACAACCGTAAATCCTCTTCCTGTGACACCAAGAAGTGGTTATGAAGTTGACAACTAATCCGGGGACCACCTCGTTCCTTTAAATTGACAATCATGATTTGGATTTTTTTTTTTAATGTATGTGTATGCAAAATGTTAATTTTTTTTAATATTTTTAATATTCAAAAGACTGCTGTCACTTTTATAATAAAATGATCATATTGATCAGCGGAGTCGCCATGGGTACGAAGATGGGACCCAGTTATGCATGTCTTTTCATGGGTCATCTTGAGCACCTCATTCTACAGTCTTACTCTGGCCCAGTTCCAGAGCTGTACAAGAGGTTCATCGACGATGGTTTGGGTGCCACTTCTCTGTCTGAACCCCTCCTTCTCGATTTCATTCACTTCATCCAAGCATTCCATCCCAGCATCAAGTTCACATTCAACATCTCTTCCTCAGCTGTGGTCTTTCTTGACATCTCCATCTCCATCTTGCATGGTCGCTTCACCACCTCTGTCTTCTACAAAGAAACTGACGCTCATTCATACCTTGATTTCAACTCTTCTCATCATCCTGCCAACAAAAGCAGCATTCCTTTCTCTCAATTCCTTCGTCTTCGGAGGCTATGCTCTGAAGACGACGACTTCCACCAACAGTCTGTCTTGATGACGTCTTTCTTTTTGGCCCGCAACTACCCTGATGCACTCGTCCGTGACGCCCTTCTGCGGGTTACCCAGGTCTGTCGAGAGTCCGCCCTCAGTCCTTCACCATCTAGGGACAGTGACAGACCCGTTGTTTCCCTACTGTTTCATCCCCACAACATGCCAGTAAGCAGAATCCTGAAATCAAACTGGCACATCCTTCAAGGAAGTGACTCTGTTGGTTCGATCTTTACTCAAAAACCACTCTGTGCTTTCAGAAAAGACCGCAGCGTTCGCGACCTCTTGGTGAGATCCCGTCTTCGCAGTCCCACCAACCCCACAGCCCCTGGGACATTTCCTTGTTCCAAACGAAATTGCAAATCTTGTCCCTTCCTCCACCCTGACACCTGCCTCCAAGGCCCTCGTGGCTCCTTCACGGTCAAGAGAACGTTTGACTGTCAAAGTCACAACGTTGTCTATGCGATCGTCTGCCTCTCTTGTCGCCAGATTTATATCGGAGAAACCGCACGCACCCTTGAGGTGCGTTTCTCCGAGCATCTGGCTGACATCCGTCATTCCCGCAATAGGCCAGTATCCCTTCACTTCACCGCCGCTGGTCACTCACTTGATCATGTCAGAGTCATGGCTCTGTGGCAAGTACGTGGCGACTCCTTCGAGCGCAAACTCAGGGAGTCCCACATCATATCATCCCTTGGCACTACCTGCCCCGATGGAATTAACATTCGCCGTTAATTCATTCATCTCAACCTTCCCCCCGCTGTTCCACCTTGTGTGTATGTGTGTGTGTGTGTGTGTGTGTGTGTGTGTGTGTGTGTGTGTGTGTGTGTGTGTGTGTGTGTGTGTGTCCGCACGGGTACGCGAGTCTCCTCTTTCGTTCCCTTTCACGCACCCCCCCCCCCCCCCTCACATTTTGTTTGGTCTACAGACCTCAAAACTGCCGCTTTTCATTCTCCTCGAGTAGCTTCCCTTGCTTCTCTGTCTTTGTCATTTGTCGGTTTGTGCAGTGCAGTTGTTTTGTCAGTTGTTCTCCTCTTTATTTGTTCTATCGTCTTTCTTCTTCTTTTTTGTGTGTGTACTTTTGTGTTTTTGTGCCTGAAGAAGACCCTTAGGTCGAAACGTCGCCGTTATTCGTTCCGTGTTCGTCATTTTAACGTGAGTACATTGCTTTTTGGTCTCCATATTGGAAAAGTTAATAACTATGTGTCTGTATAACTCTTGAATGCTACCGTGAGCAGTTTTATGTATTGTTTTGTTACTCTTTACGTCTGACTTTTTTACCTTCTTGTTTGGAAGTACTTGTGTAAACGCGCGCGCATGTGTGTGTGTGTGTGTGTGTGTGTGTGTATGTGTGTGTGTGTGTGTGTGTGTGTGTGTGTGTGTGTGTGTGTGTGTGTGATCGGAGGTGTGTGTGATCGGAGGTGTGTGTGTGTGTGTGTTTGCACTTACATTTTATTCCCACCACACATATAACCCTACCTCTTACATAGTCTATCAACAACAAAATTAAAAAAATTAAACACCGCAACAACGAAGAAAATAAATATCAAAAACAAAATAATACCTATCTTATCTGGTGTACCTATCAAAACCTTGTATGTAGAACAACCGTTTCTATTTTTAGTGCTGACCAATCAACAAGGTCTAACATGTTTAGGTCTTGCATCTCTGTGGACAACCAATACTCAGACGTGATCAGTCTCTAACCTAACATTAGGTATGACTGACTGTAGAACAACTCTTGTTCGGTGTAAAATGTACCTCCGATGTTTATAACACCCACATAAAAAACAACAATCTGAGTCTACTTGTTAAAACTTTTGTTATATGTGTACATCAGCTCCCATCCCTCTCATCAGTCGAGCTAACTTCCACACCCACCCCACACCATTTGTCTAGCACTAATCTAAGCATTAAACCCTAATCATCCCTCGGGGTAGGCAAACCACCTCCTATTAAACTTCTCTAACTGCTGGCCACCTCTGGTGGTTTTATCGGCGAAGGGGCTCCGCAAAGCGTAGGGATACCATTTTTATTACCTTATCCTGACACCTCCCCTGACAGGGCACCAAACTACATAGCTATTAAAGAGAGAGTGCTCCGCGAAGCGCGGAGAAAATGGGGGCAATTACTGAATTTTATTGGTGCTTACCCCAGCTGGAGTGGTCATTAGTACCGAGCAACAGGTACAGGCACATGAAATCACATGACAAAATATAAAACGCAATAAACCGTTTATGCGCAATATCTCCTTATCACTACTTAAACACAGGCACCTTAACCTATAACCTTCTATCAAAATACGGCTGCGCGGCTGCGCAGCTGCGCAAATAAAAGGGGGATGAGGCATACCTTTTCCTTACTACTATCATTCTCGCTTCAAACTTAAAGAGATATAACTCAGCACACAATCTGTCTCTAATTAATCGCCCCAAAAGCTATACAGTTCGGAATTGGGATTGCAATTATGTCACCCCACACCAGGAATACCTTGAAATAAGAGTTTGTGCGCTCAGTCACTCAAATTGGAAACGGCTGCGTTTGAGTTTTATTTCTCCACGCGGCGCCATCTTCCTCCTTTCCTTGATTTTCGTTCAAAATGTCGCCACTGAGCGGAACTTGTCTTTCATGCGCCTTTGCTAAAAACAAACAAACAACAACCTGATTTGAAATCGACCTAAGAGTACATAGATCGGTTTGGGGGTTGCATTGATGACAACACACACAAGGAAGTATTCGGCCTTGGTCGATAAAGATGAAACCGAAGACGATAAGCCCCCCTCGGACAAACAAAAAAACTGATCTGACAACAGGCCACCAAACATCTTTTAATGTTGAGTCGGCGAGTAATCGCGAGAATAGTGTCAACGACAAACTTATTTTGTTGAGTTTTGGTCACAGATAAATCGTAGGCGTCCGAGTGGTGTAAAACAGATGCGCCTTGTACGCTGTAACATGCGGTTCTGCGTTTCAAAGAAACAGTAAGTCCATTGCCGTGATTATTAAATGTGTGACTGTGGTTCAATGGAAAACAAGTCGCGTAAAGCAACATTAATACATGTAGTCAATGTCGACTAATGACACTGATGCACTGATGAATCCCCCTCCCCCTCCCCCCCCCAAAAAAAGTGGTAGGTTATTGGAACGTTTCATTTATGGAAAAAAACAAAACGTTTAATTTACAGTACGTCGACCCATAGTTCTTTAACCAATTGCCTCACCAGCATCTTGCAAGAAAGTTTCGTGGACAATTTTGAGATAACTTCTTTATCTGTATCATTCGTGTTTGTCTGTCTGTCTAGTTTAAAGAACACTGGGGTTTGTTTTGTCTTCCAATATCCTACCATTCCGGTTATTTGTATTCTGAATTTTAGAACGTTAGCAGTCGATCTGTTTGTGGAGTTTTGAACGCAATGCTTTTTTTTTCCACTATGACGTAACCGATTCCCACGGCCGAGAAGGCGCTGGCACATTGTTGAGGGCCCCAAAGGGTTTAAAATCGTGATCGTGATTGGCGTTTTTTTACCTTTCTGTGACCGTGATTGCCGAAATTTCCATTTCTGTGATCGTGATGGGACTTTGCCCGTGATCCGTGATGACAAAAAAATCAAGTCTCGTGATCGTGATCGTCATTTGTTTTCGTGATCGTGATGGGCATTATTGCAAAGCATTTTATTTTCAACGTACATTTTTCACAGCTGTATCACTCAATGATCCTCTATTCGTCAAGGAGCCAATCCCGATTGAAGGGAAGCAACAACACATTCAGAAATATGATTTTGACAGCGATTGCTTCCCTTTAAGAGAACCAATCACACAAAAAAGAGATCGAATCAGAAGGCGAATTACAAAAGTCTGCCAAACTTCATCCAATGGAAGGGCTTCGTGCTAAAGTTTTGAGTGCATTCAGTCAAATTCGAATTCGAAGATCAAAAATGGCGTGCAGCGGTACTGTCATCGAACTTCTGTTATATTTTGTGGATTCAAGCCAGACCAAAGCAGGCGGCGAGAATGCCTTCCTTGGTGGAAAGGTCTGGCTACGGGTCCGTCTTTCCGAAGACGAAATGTCAAGGTATGTTGATCTATCAGGGCCGGACTAGGTAAGTACTAGGGGGAGGGGTTACAGATGCGGGTCCAGGGGGCAAAGCCCCTTGGTGGGGGTTGCCCCCTTGAAGCTGAACGGTTTTTGATGTTTCTGGAGGGAAAGGAAGCCTGTCCTTGAATGAAAAAGGTAAATTCGACAGCAAGCTGTATAGGCAATGAAGAAGAATTGAGATTGTAAGGACTCCTACTTTTCATCACAAAAATCGTTGAAGAAAAATGTCTTTCGAAAGGGGGTGAGAGGTGCGATTTCTCCTCGGATTTCATGATGATCCAAATGCAACCCCCCCCCACCCCCCCTTCCTCCCCCACAAAAAAAAAGCGTTTGGGAGGTACATGCTTAAGCCAGGGGGGAGGGGGGTTGCGCAACCCCTGTACCCCCCCCCTAGTCCGGCCCTGTCTATGTTGCTCTATGACTGTTCTGAATGTAGGCAAAGATCTTGAAATTTGTTCAAGATCTTTGAGTTTGATTGAGATCATTGACATTGTCGACATTGCCACGTCCGGCTGTCACTCGCTCAGTGTGACCTCGACTGGCTCGAGTCTGATCGAGTCTGCGTGTAGCCAAAACCGAAACTAGAAATGTGTTTTTCATCCCAGCAACGTGGACACGCTTGGCATAGATTCTAATTGTCGCTTAATTCTTTGCATTAAGCTTGGATTTATTTTAGCGCCTGTAAACTTATCAACAATGGGTTAAATTCAGGAACTATGGCGGGGAGACGTGCCAGTTTGGGTCACTTGATCCTCATGTCAAAGTCGATCAAAGTCATGTTCGTTGGGGATTTTGTTATTAAAGACTCTACCATCACACATACATGTACTTTTTTTTCAATCCACCCAATAGTTTTTGAGAAAATGGGTTTAAAAGATTTAGCTCTGGAAATGTGAAATTGTGCAAGTATATATTCATGTGTGTGAGTGAGGGTGTGGGAGTTGAATGTGTATGAGTGCAGGGGCGGATTAGGGGGGGGGAGGTTACAGGGGTTCCGGAACCCAACCTTCCCCCCCCCCGGCTGTCAAAAAAATTAAAAAAATTAACACTAACTTTAAAAGAAATAATGAGTGGCTGCTGACACCAGTTGATCATGTTTAAAATCAAGGATAAGCCATAAATTGTTCATAAAATAGCTAAAACTCTTCAGCTTCTGGGGGGCTAAGCCCCCCAGACCCCCCAACGGGGCCCATGTACCCCACAAGGGGTCTACCCCTGGACCCCAGGTTGTAACCCCCCCCACCCCCTCTGGCTTAACTGCTCCGCCCCTGGAGTGTATATTCCTGTGAGTGTCTGTATGAGAGAGAGAGAGCGAGAGAAAAAACAATGAAAACAACATTCTTGTTACTGATTACAAATCATGAATCGATATGTATTTCTATGTGTGTATGAAAGAGAATTAAAAGAAAAATAATAAAAAAGTGCAACAGTTGTCACTTTGTGTTGAATAAACAATAGATCCAGAGGAGCGAATTACTGTGTGGTTGTGTTTACTTTGACACGTGCTTTCTGTACCTGCAACTTTTACCGTGACCGTGATTTGCCACTGGTGTTCGTGATCGTGAAAACAAAAATCAAGGTAACTGTGATCGTGAAAGCTAAAATTTCCCTTCCCGTGATCGTGATGATACCCCCCCTTTGGGGCCCTCATTGTTTGAAGATATCTTTGTATTAATCCGTGCAAATCCAGCAAACAGTCGGTT
>NC_090256.1:4739906-4747406 GCF_037325665.1 Littorina saxatilis | reverse complement strand
AAAAAAAGATTAGGGTCGGGCCTAAAAACTAGGGTCGGTCGGGTTACCGTAAACAGACCTATTTTTTGTTTGGCCTAATAGCCTATCATCCATACTTTTTTTTTAATTCAGTCATGTATCCTGACAAGTAGCATTCTTCCCCAGTTCGATGCAATGTCTGTACTTGTTTGTCTAAGTCAAGTTTTTTCAATGTGTTTTTAAGTTTTGGACTTAAGTCAAATGCGTTGTGGGTGCTGCGTAACATTGTTGTACCTGCGATATCAAGTTTACGATTTGAGTGTGCAAACACATGGCAATAATTAGTGTGTGTGTGTGTGATTCGTGTACATTTGGTGTAAAAACTTTTAGCACAGCCAGGAAAGAAGGATCCCCTGATCGCATAGTTCAGTGGTGGCGTAATATTTTGCGTCTAATGAATTTTTCCTAGTCTGTTTCTAAATCAACATGTACCGAGGGCTGGCTGATTTCATCATCGCAAGTGCTAGAATCGCTGAAAGTTCATAAATATCACTTCATGTTAATTTGAGAGAACATTTTGTTGTTTGCAAACGAGCTACCCAACAATCATAAATGGACGCGATCGTGTCCATTTTCTCGGCTGACGGAGGTACGACTAAAAACGCACATCCGATGACGTCGAGTTCATGAGCGTGTAACATCAAAAATGACATATATGTTTGGCATGACGATTCTCTTTTCCTTCCACTGGTTTCAGACTCATTGGCCTAGTGAGCAATCCCGTTTTCGGTGGTAGATCACCCCGGTAATTGAATCAGTGCATATTCTTGGACGACAGTGTTATAATCTCCTCAATGTGTCAAATTTGCTAAGGCGGTTAAAGTAGAAGGCCTGCATACATATGGCTAAATACAAGCGACCGCGTCAGTTTTCTCGGTTGATGGAGGTTCGATTGACAATTCACTTCCGATGACGTCGAGCTCAAAGGCGTGTAACATCCAAATATATGCCACCCACTGGAGTTTTGGAAGAGCAAAGATGGAAAGTGTGAGGCATATCTATCTCTCATACAAGTCCTTTTAAATATATTAATCAAACACGCACACAAAATAAATGTATACGAAGATGTATTTGTTAACACAATCATGTTACTTTTCCTGAAGCATGTGTAGCTGATTACACATGTTAATGACGACATTCCTTTTCGTGATAACATTCCGGCTCAACATCTCAGATCTGGACACTCTTTTTTTTTTCCTTGGTCACACACCCTATATCAACGTATGGCTTTCACTAATTTGAATAGTAAAAATTTTAAAAATAAATTAAAAAAACCTCCAAAAAAGTGAGAAAAAAAAGAAGAAAAAAAAGTTTTCCACAGCTCACAGTTAGCAGCCAGGCTGTTTATTGTTGTCATGTGACCAAGCGGTCTTCTATTGGAAGAAAAAGCCACAACAGCTAGAGACGGTGAACAGAAATGTTCATACGGGAAGGAGTGTGCCGTTAAGTAACAGTTTATGTTTCAATAAAAATGCAGGAATCTTCAATGAAGCTAAAATAATGCATTGTATGTTACGACGCAATGTGTGTCAGTGCGTTTTGTGTGTGTGAGTGATTGTGCGTGTATGTCTGTGTGCGCGTGCGTGCGTCCGTGCGTGCGTGTGCGTGCGTGCGGTGTGTGTGTGTGTGTGTGTGTGTGTTCGTGCGTCCGTGTGAGTGTGTGTGTGCGAGTGTGCGGTGTGTGTGTGTGTGTGTGTGTGTGCGCGCGTGTGTGCGTGTGTGTGTGCGTGTGTGTTTTTGGGGGACTGAGTAGGTATACAGTCACCTGACCAAAACCGCATGCAAAGTGTCATTATGGAATAAAAGCAAAACAAGTAAAACCAAAGCAGAAAACTAAAACAGGAGGAACAATTAAATATATGACAATTTAACACACACCTACACACACACACTCACACACGCACACTCACACGCACGCACGCACACACACACACACACACACACTCAAACACTCACACACACTAACTCATTTACTTGAAGGGTAAAAAGGGCTCGTAAAGATAGAGCTGTTAACAACAGACAGACAAACATTCAGGCTCACGAACAATTCCTCATATTTATCCTCGTTCGCACAGGGCTTTGCTACAGGGAGATAATCAGGAGATGATGATATGAGGATTTCTCTCTGTTGCCTCCCCTTTACTACAAAAAAATCATGCACATAGCGCATACCCGCGTGCATTTTCATGGCAGTGTGTGTGTGTGTGTGTGTGTGTGTGTGTGCGTGTGTGTGTGTGTGTGTGTGTGTGTGTGTGTGTGTGTGTGTGTGTGTGAGTGAGATTAATTTGGTAAGGGATACCTAGCTATGTTAAATGAATCCAACATCGTCATCGTCGTCGTCTTCTTCTTCATAGACGTTCCCCACAAGTGTTATCGTTCTGATCATTTTCAGGGGCTGCTAGATGTCCTCTGGTCCACCGCGTCGTTGATTACCACCAAAACTGAATCAACTTCATCTTCCCGTTCATTGTACTTGTCATCATCATATCACCACTAGTCATTTCATCACTGATCAGTGCTGCCAAGTCCCTTGTCATCGCACCATCGTTATGGAATGGTTTACCATCCTCGTTTTTGTCGTCGTTGTCGTCGCCATCTCCTTCTTCCCCATACGAGGGATATTTTTCGAATAAGTTTCAGTGCTGCTTAAACCTGCAATCAGTCGTGCCGTCGCCGACTAGACGGTTCATTCATTACCTTTGTAATCACGTTCATCCTCACACCATGATTATCACTGATACGATAACCAGACAACGTTTTTATCTCTCTGGCTCTCTATATTTCTCTTTATTTGGTTTTTATGTTTTTGGTCCCACTCCTGGTCACATTGTTTCCTCACCACTGTGAGAAGCTGGCAGAAACAAAGTCGCGATGCCCACGTGACAGAATGACTGATAAGTTTTACGTCCGACAATGGTAACACGGGGGTGGGAAATGGATAGCATCTCTGAGTCTGCACATAAAGTTGACACGTGTCCGTCCTGGCCTGGATTCGAACTCGTCACCCGCGGATGACTTGTCCAGTGCTACCAACGGAACCACCCCCCCCCACCCCCCGCCCCCCGCTGTGATTCATGCCGAGATCTGAGCTGTCGAGACCCTTGTCACCACACTATCGCAATAAATGGGTAACCCATAGTCTTTTCTGTCGTCGTCGTTTTCTTCTTCATTCGATTTTCCAAACGTGTGATATTGGGTTGATCGTTCCTAGAGCTGCTTCGTCTCGTGCCCAATCGCGTCATCGTTGTCATATTCATCATCACACCACGACATAAGATTACCAGACAACGCTTTGATAAGACCGCGATCAGGCCTGTCAAGTTCCTTGTCATCGCAGCGTCGCAGTGAAATGGCTGATCCAAGTAAACCACATTGTCTCTTGTCTCGCAGAACTGTGATGGGTCTATTTCGCGTGTGTCACTTGAAGAACAGCTCCCGTAATTTGACAGTCTAACACAGTTACCTACAACGTTCCCACACTCACAACTGCCCAAGTTGCTGCGGTAATCACTGCGTCCGACATCGCAGAAGCAAGGCCAGGCTACATTTCAGGCAACCCCAAAAACAAACAAACAAACAAACAAACATACAAGCAAACAAAAATTACCTGCGACTGGCGTGTTGACACACCTGAAAACTCACGAACACAGACAAACAGACAAACGCACATAAACCAGATACCCGGATTTCATATTTACAGCTCATCTTGTCATTGAACGGCCGACGCTACATCACCAACTGTGATTGGCTGGTATTGGCGGTTATCTCTTCGTGATTGGCTACTATCGACGCCTGTCTACTTGTGATTGGTCAGTTGCGACGTGTGATCCATTTTGACTGGTCGATACGGGATGGTTCCTGGCCTAACTGGAGACGGCTTCCTCTCAGAGATCGGACTGAGCTGATCTGCTTTGACCAAGAGCATGGCTACATTTGTGTCCCCATAAAGAAACAAAGATGGGAGGATGAACAATTGATGCGTGGGAGCAAGTGAGTGGATGAGTGAGTGCGTGAATGGGAATATAAATGAATATCATACACATCAGACAAATAAAAACTTCGGTGTAGTCTGCTTTTTTAGATTCCTCATCTCTTTATCACGAAGTGTCCTTTGCATAATATATGTTTTTGTTAAGTTTTGAGAACGATGGGTCGCGGTGTTTGTGAATCTATTGTACCATATTTAAATTCACGTTTCACTCATGAACCTATCTTGGCTTTTTGTCATCAGCTAGGTAAAGATTTTAAGATTTTGAAACAGCGGGAACCTAAGCTATCCAGAGGTTTCAGCGTGCAGATCGAGAAAAAGCAAACTTTGAGGTTCTGCCTCGAATTCATCAACCGACATTGCCTTTGTCTTTCCCTCCACACAGTCGAGCTTCAGTCCTTCGCTCGCAAAAGAAAATGGACACCGCCCCCATGATCTCCGCTATCTGTCTTCTGGCAAAACGTGTCCCTTGCTGTGACTCGGCGGATCAAAATTTGTCAAAGATCAACTATCAATCAGACGAATTTACCGTTTCACACTGGAGAGTCCTTGCCGTTCTTTTTCACTTGGGTGTGATTTATTTCGACTACTCACAGTCTTTGTCACATACCCCATTACTCTGCTATCATGAAGTGCTGTGGAAATAGACTGTAACAAACAAACTGTTCTCTTAAGTTAGTGGGAAATGAACCTAAAAAGGTTAATTGAACGCAGTTTTTTTTTAAAGGGTTTTGTCTAGGTTTGAGGAATAAATCACAGGGTTCAGTATGAATCGCGAAAGGGACGCGTACGTTGTGTGCGTTAGTTAAAGTAAAAGTAACTGTCACAGCAAAAAAAAAAAAAAAAAAAAAAATAGAACGATTTTCCAAAAGCTATTTCAGTCGTGAACGTGAATGTTTAATTTGGGTGGAAACAGTATTCTTAGCGAAGGAAACTACTGCAAGTTAACATAATTGATGACCGTCTTCGGTGCGGGGTAGGGGTTGGGGTGAGGGATGGGCGTAGGGGTTGGGTGAGTGGGGGGGGGGGGGAGGTGTTGGCAGACCTGACAGAAGGGGGGGGGGGGGGACGCAGAGGGGAGATAGGGGGAAGAATTCATCTAAATCAAAACAGATTTCCAAGAGCAAACTGGGATCTTTGACTGATCCCTATACAGGCAGCATGAGAGCATCTGACCAAATCCTACGAGCACGGATTGAACTTTGCATGTACACACCGCCAACTCTTTGGTAAAACAGCCCAAGACAGCGAAACCTTACCCGAATCACAACTTGTTTGCTGAAATTGAAATAATGTGTTTTTGAGAGAGTGGATCATATATAACCTCCGTGATCTGGAACTGTCTTGGCCGAAAACCAACAGGGGAAGCAACATGACAGCCAGAGCAAAGCCTTCTAAATGCAGTGTTGGTCGCGCTCTACTTTAAACGTTCAATGTCGAAAAGTAACGGGGAGGGACACGTACAGAGTGAAACCTTGTAAACAACACGTTGGTACAAGTTGGTACAATGAACTTAAAACGGTAGGGTCTACACCGAAAATCACACGAGAAGCAAACAAACCCACAGAGCGAAGGCTTCTAAACCACTATCTAGCGTGTTACGACGAACTTCCCATAGCGTGTTTTGACGAACTTCCCATAGCGTGTTACGACGAACTTCCCATGGCGTGTTACGACGAACTTCCCATAGCGTGTTACGACGAACTTCCCATAGCGTGTTACGATGAACTTCCCATAGCGTGTTTTGACGAACTTCCCATAGCGTGTTTTGACGAACTTCCCATAGCGTGTTACGACGAACTTCCCATGGCGTGTTACGACGAACTTCCCATAGCGTGTTACGACGAACTTCCCATAGCGTGTTACGATGAACTTCCTAGACACCTTCACGTCTAAGCCATCTTGTAACCACCACAGGTCTGTCCAGATTTTTACATTGGAACAAAATCTCCCTTTTACTTGGGCACGTACCAAACAATGCAACAGGCAGCTTCCAGTGCAGAACATGTTTGTATCAATTGATGTTTTGAATGTCACTAGTCGAAAAAAAAATCACGCCCCCCGAAAAAAAAACCCAAAAAACCCCAATCAAACCCAGCACAAGGCCGTGTCGATTATGTGTGTGTCCTTGTGGAAAGATCCCACACTTCTATTTGTGTAAGATATCCCATTGACTCATCTGGACAGATTTGTTCACAAGATCGTTTACGCAGATACCACACTGATCTTTGGGCAATACTCTTATGTCTCAATTTGAAGTCTGGAATCTTTTGTTTGTACACTGCAATGAGGGCATCTTTAAACAATCTACGCCGAAAACCAGCAGGAAAGCAAACAAACCTCTTACTCCATGTAAACGTGTTAATATATCTGCACTCGTTTACACGATCTTTTACACCACAAGGGAAGTACATGTATCTTTAAACAGTCCATCACCGACAACCACACAGAGATGCAAACAATCGTACAGATGAAGAGCGAAGCCTTCCAAGCCTCAAGGTGGTCGGGCTGAACTTTCAAACGGTGGAGGCCGAAAGCTCTCAAGATCTCGGGGAGAAACAGATTTGGCGTGTTGCCTCATCAGCACGCACGTGCTTGGCGGAAGTGTCCAGTGAAACGCCCAGACACTTGTCCGCGATGAGTTGGAGGGGGGAAGGGGGGGGGGGGGATGAGAGAAAGCTTCTTCTGATCCATCCCTGCGTGTCCCAGCTTGGCTTGTCTTGGAAGTCGGCTCGAACATTTCTAAGTCCAATGCCACCCCCCTCTCTCTGTCTCTGTCTCTTTTTCTGTGTGTGTGTGTGTGTCTGTGTGTGTGTGTGTGTGTGTGTGTGTGTGTGTGTGTGAATATGTTTGTGTGTGTGTGTGTGAATATGTTTGTGTGTGTGTGTGTGTGTGTTTGTGAATATATATATGTGTGTGTGTGTGTGTGTGTGTGTGTGTGTGTGTGGGTGGATGTGTGTGTGTGGGTGTGTGTGTGTGGGTATGTGTGTGCATGTGTGTCGGTGTGTGTGTGTGTCTCTCTCCCTCATTCTCTCTCTTCTCTACTTTTCCGGGCTCAATCCCCAACGTCTTGTGCTCGCTCCTCAGCCCCCCTCCTACCCTCACCACCCCTACCCCCACCACCCCTACCCCCGAAAAAGTGTGTCCTTCTTGGTTTCCAAGTCGGTTCGATTCTTACAAGGTTTGTGTTACCACATCTCCTTCCTTGCATGCCACACACCACACACAATCAATCAATCAATCAATCAATGAGGCTTATATCGCGCATATTCCGTGGGTACAGTTCTAGGCGCTCTGCAGTGATGCCGTGTGAGATGAAATTTTATACGGCCAGTAATTGCAGCCATTTCGGCGCATATTTACCTTTCACGGCCTATTATTCCAAGTCACACGGGTATAGGTAGACAATTATTAACTGTGCCTAAGCAATTTTTGCCAGGAAAGACCCTTTTGTCAATCGTGGGATCTTTAACGTGCACACCCAATGTAGTGTA
>NC_090256.1:4714906-4734906 GCF_037325665.1 Littorina saxatilis | reverse complement strand
GTGCCTGTGTCTGCGTGTTGTTTACAATCACTTTATCATTTTCAGGAACGGAAATAATTCCATAGTTTTGTTGAGCACTGACTACTGCCATCTGCTGACTGTGTGTTTCTCACTGAGTGTATCTGTGTCTATGTGCCTGTGCATGCGTATTATGTACCATCACTTCATTGATTTTAGGAACAACAACAATTCTACAGAATTGTGGAGGCCTGGTTGTTGTCATCGCATTGACTAACAGTGTATCTCAACAGGCTCTTGGGACTCTCTTTCTGCAGTGCCTCTTACCTCTCTTCCAACCACACCCCCCTCTCCCCCTCCCTCTACCCCCTAGCCCCTCTTCTGTGTGATACAACAGCTCGTCCAATTACCGCAGAGTGGCCAGTTGACGCCGGCTGGACAAGGCATCCTCCAAGTGGACGTGTCTTCTCCACTTTGGAGCAGAGTGGCTACTATGGATTGGGGGGGGGGGGGGGATGCTGGGTTTGGGGGAGGATAAGCAAAAAGGCCATTCCTGGTTTGACCTCCGCATTGCATCTCACGTTGCTGTACACCCCCCCCCCCTCCCCATTCCGATCACCCTACCACCCTATCCCCGATAAGCCCTATGTGCATTTTAACGATGGGTGACCGCATCAGGAGGGTTAGGGGGCGGGGTGGGGGGTGGGGGGTGGGGGTGGTAAGAAAGAAATCCCATGCAGACCTCGCTGTGAGTGGGGTGGGGTTTGTGGGTGGGAGTGGTTGATGGTCACATGGGTAGGTGGGGTGCTATTTGGGCAAGGGGTGGGGATGGCTGCGACGCATTGTCGCACGTGTTGGCTAGCTAAGAAGGATCGTGGAGGACTTTGCACACGGCGCCAAGGATAATTGTTCGACATCGATCTCAAACAAAAACTCTGGACACAAGGAGACGTCTGACAGGCGAGGGTTTTGAAGTTCCTTTCAACCTGTTGTGTTGTTTGGGGTGGGGACGAGGAGGGGAATAGGGGCGGGATGGGGTGCAGTAGGCGAGGGAAAGAGAAGGTGATGGGCTGTGGTGTGTGTGTGTGTGTGTGTGTGTGTGCGTGTGTTTGTGTTTGTATGTGTGTGTGAGTGTGTGTGGGTGTGCACTATGATGTGTGTGTGTGAGAGGGTGTGTGTGTGTGCGTGTGTGTGTGTGTGTGGGGGGGGGTGGGGTGGTGGTGTGTGTGTGTGTGGGGTGGGTGGGTTGGTGTGTGTGTGTGTGTGTGTGTGTGTGTGACTACGTGCGTGGGAGAAGGAGGAGAAGCAGAAGAAACAGAAGAAGGAGACCCGACACTCTTGAAATGAAGTTGATTTACTCCTACGCATAAAATGTGAGCGTCTCAATTATCTATCTAGGGCCTTTCAGTTCCTCATAGGGGTTAAAGAAAAAAACACTCTCCCTAATCTTTTTGCAGTCTATCCCGAATCGTCCCTCAACTACCACTTTATCAACAGACCTCATTCCCTCGCATTAACGAGAGAAGAATGAGTTTGTCTCTTGCCCTGAAGTCATCATCTGTATCTGTGCAAGACAATTTTCTGAACCTGTGTCCTGCTCAAGCGAAAGCAGGGGAAAAAGAAAAAGAAAATGCTGGAATCTATTAGCCGTTTATGTCGTACAGAAAATTTTAATTTAAGTTTGTCTGTGCACTTAAAAGATCGCTGGGTCGAAATATCTGTGACTGTGACGTATTGTTTTGTCAATAACAAACGTTCCAACAACTTACCTTTCTTGTTATTTGATTCGAACAGAAGAGAAATTATGGGAAAGAAAAAGAAATCAGTGACTATGTTAGCCTCTAAATCATCAAACATGTTCTGGACACTGATAAACTTGTTGTCCTTATTAGCCCGCACAAGGGCTTGGGCACAAAATGACTCTTTCTGGCTGGCTGGGAATCTATTTTCCCCTCGTTGCGGGGGAATATCTTTGAAAGTTTGCACGCTTGTCATCATACAAATCCATCAACGTCGTAGGGACGCTTCTCTGGCTCCTCTCCTTGTATCCATCTCCATCTGACCCACTGGAAATGTGGCCAGCAAGAGTGAAGCAGAACAGAGAGAAGAAAAAAAACCACCAACCCAATCCAAAGAGCAAAAAATAATCCCATCCAGCATATGAGAAAGAGACACGCTTGAAGAGCGAAAGGAACGTAAAAAAAATGTCGGCGGAAATTATATGTGGACACTTCTCTTCCTCTCGAGCTCTCAGACTGAGTGTGTGGAAGGAGGGGGGGGGGGGGGGGTGGCTAGTTCGAGGGCTGAGGGGGGTAGGACTGCCTCTTACAGTTTTGAGAAAAAGTGCCAGAAAGGTAGGTAGGGGTAGTAGAGATGTTAATAAAATGAATTATATTAACTGTTGTATCGCATTGTCGATGATTGTCTTTGTAAGTACGTATTTAGCGCAAATAACTACATATTTCAGGACGTAGTTCTGACTTTTTTCAAATATTCTGTACATGCTCATCAAACACGAGGATGGATATTACATTTATTGATATAAAAACGCTGTAATGACAATTTCCACTGACTACACAGAGCCAAAAATACACTCCAAGATCATGCGCTGGTCATACTTTCAACTAACATCATCGAGCCAAAAGTCTATGCCAATATCATGAGCTTGTCACACGTTTTTCTGACATCTCCGAGCCAAACATCCCCGCCAAGATCGTGTTTGTTCTGGTCACAGTTTTCGCTGACATCGCAAAACCAAAAGTCCACGCTTGTCGCAGTTTACATTGACGCGGCTGAACCAAATGTCTGCGTCAAGATCATGTCTGTATGTTAAGTGTGGCTCCGTTTTTGAGAATAAAAGTAGTGGAAGGGCATTGGGGAGGGTCGGTACGTTGTGAGCTCTGAATGACCAGAGAAGGTTGTATTCTGAAGGCAATAGATGGAAACATAGCAGGCACAGAAGAATGAGAGAGAGAGAGAGAGAGAGAGAGAGAGAGGGATCGAGGGAGGGAGGGAGGGAGGGAGGGAAGGAGGGAGGGAGTGAGTGAGTGAGTGAGAGACAGACAGACCGGCAGACAGGCAGACAGACAGACAGACAGAGCAGACAAAGACAGAGACAGAAACAAGGGTCAGGGATAGAAAAGAGTGGCAGGGGGTAGAACGAGAGACAAGATAGGGTAGACTGAGGGGACAGCAACAGACACGAGCCATTACGGCAAAGCATGGGTACGGGGGCTGGGAAGGAGACTAAAGGGGATAGTGTGGTTCCAGGACGAGGAAGGATGAGGAGGGAGGGGGGGGGGTGAGGGGGCGGGGGCTCTTGTTTGAAGAGTGAAATCTGGGTCAGCAGTAGCAGCCTTGGCACCGGAAGAAGGGCGAGCGAGTTGATTGAGCAGGGCGATCAGGCGCGAGCCTTTTCCCGCCCAAGCGAAAGGGAATCGCTGTCTGTCTCTCTCTCTTTCAATGAACATGGGGCGAATGAGACGAATCTGTTTGTGCCAAGTTTGGATTTGTGGAAGCGTAATTCAGCAGCCCTTTGACTGATGAGAGCATTCACGCTAGTCAGTGGTCTGCATGCTTTCCCCTTGTTGTCTGCCACTTGAGCCTTGGAGAATACTTTCGACCTAATAGACTTAAAGTACGGTGATGTGAATGTAGAATTTGGTTGTCAAAACAAGCCATCATAGTTCCTGATGTCTGGTCTGGATTTGTGAAATTCCGAGCAGCTCTTTGACTGATGAGAGCGTTTATGCCAGTAAGCTTTTTTCTTGTCTGCCTTTTGAGCCCTGGCGAATACTTTCGGCCTATAATAGACTAAAGTACGTTGATGTGTCTGTATTCTTTAGTAGTCAAAACAAGCCATCATGTTGACGTCTGGGGAAAGAGCAGTTTCTCCAATGACTCATTTCCTTTCAAAGTAATTCTTTTAGTTGAAGACATCTTCTCTTGTCTGGCAGGTTTGCACAAGCGGGCAAATAGTTGGAGTCGCTTTAACTCAAATTGATTTGCTACTGTCTGTATTATTGCGAGATTGAGCCTGATGTTAAAACACCAGTGCTGCCAATAGATGACCCGCTAAGTGTTGCAGCTGAAAATCACATTTCATCAGCAAACAGTATTTTAATTCCATAAGCTAAAACCAGGGATGGCCAAATCTCAAAGTTTTAACTCGCCAGCCGGGCGGGTACATTAAAGAAAGTCACTAGCCCTCCAGACATTTCGCTGGCCCGGTGCACACCACAGTTGATGCATCAGGGTTTAAATGGCTTTGAATCTCGATAGAACAACCAAAAGTGTTGCATTTGACCAGAATGATCACTGGCCAGCCGGGCGAGTTGCCAGGCGTGTTCTACTAGCCCGGCGGATTGTTTACTCGCCCCTGGCGATCGGGCCGGCGATTTGGCCATCCCTGTAAAACGTTTACTTTTATGTCAAGGCCAGCCCGTAGATGTAAGGAACTCCACGTAACACTTTGTTAAGAACGGCCCAAATTGACACAAGTGGGTTTTGAGAGCCTTATACACTAAGAATCTGTTGGTTTAGCTAAAACCATCGTGTGATAGCTAACACTCAGTTTAAGCTTTCCCTTTGACGAAGACGGGTTTTCTTTTTATGATTCCCGTTATCTACAGTGTAAACAAGCATTATCAGTCCTGATTTAAAAAAGACAACCTATTTTTGATTCAGGGGATACAAAAGAATCACGAAGAGTATACTTTCAGCACCTGCAGCTGTAACTTTTTGCATTTATCTGACGCAATCATGCATACGTCTCACAGATACAACTCTAGGTGGATGCCAAAGTCTGCGAAAATCGTCCAAGTGATAATCTTACTTCCAGGACAGAGAAGCCCCCCTTTTAATGAACCTACAAATTGATGATTCCATTGTAATAGCAGGAACAAGACTAACTAACTTGCACTCAACGCTAATGACTGAAAACGTTAAGCGAATGTGGTTACTGAATACGAGTGTTCTCCTTGAATAATTGACAAGCACTCTTCTACTTTTAACTGTAAAACTCGATCAATGCTGGGAACGGAAAAGAGCCAGACTGATACGACTGAGCTTGATCGCTACTGACTGTTGAAGAAATCCGTCTTTGTCAACCAGGGTGTGTAGGTCAGTATGTCATGTCAGGGGATTCTCTCTGCCTTTTCATCCTTGAAAACGCTTCGGATGTTTAGAAGATCTCCTTCGATCGATGATACTGTTCATGTAGATAGATGCTTCTTTGTAGACACCGACTCTTTTGGCTTGAATGTTGAGAATGATTTAGTATGTCAGTGGGTCAAATATTTATGGCATGCTATGGCCTTGGATGTCGTTGTGCCGGTCGGGGAACAGTTCTGTTCTTTTACATGGATATTTCTATGTAGACACCGGGTCTGTGGGCTTGAATATTGAGATTGGTTTAGTATGCCAGTTGGTCAAGCGTTTATGGCATAGGCCTACATATGTTTCTATGGCCGTGAATGTCGTTGTGCCGGTCGAGGGACAGTTCTGTTCTTTTAGATGGATATTTCTATGCAGACACCAGTTCTATGAGCTTGAATGTTGAGCGTGATTCAGTATGCCAGTGGGTCAAATATTTATGGCATACGGTTACTGCGCACTTGATCTTTGCACATGCGGAGTTGAAGAACAAGGTTCCAACATACGACGACCTAATAATCTTTCTCCTGTACCCATTGATATGATTTCTACAACTTTAAACGTCTAAATTTGACACCGTATACATGTAGCTGTTGTAGTATCTATAACAACGATATATGTATCTCTGATTCTGATGTTGATTCTGATGCTGTCATGTTGAGCGTTGTTTAGTACGACAGTGGGTCAAGTGTTTATGGCATACCTATATAAGTTGTTATGCCCTTGAACATTACTCTGATGAAAGGCATTGTAGACTGTTCTAAGACACGTGTATAGTATAACCCCCTCCTCCTCCGGCTACATACACACACGATTAATACTATTCTTGTCTTCTAGTCTTTGTTGTTTGAATGATCTACTCGATGCCACATATAAGTTGTTTTTGAAATTTGTGTCGTAACTGTTTCTACTACTGATTCTGATATTGATGCTAATGTTGCCGCTGCTGCTGGTACATCTATCCCCACTACATAACTACGACATAATAAGATAGTGTCTGTCTGTCTGTCTGTCTGTCCGTTTTTAAGAATATATATATTTCGCAAGTTTATTCGTTTCTGAACTGGCTAGATGGATGCTGTCTTCTGATTGGTCACGTTTGATGTTTCACATTTGTGCAGCGCTTTGAGCAGGGTTCAAACCCAGGATACACGCTCTTTATAAATATTATGCACTGTTATTATTATTTGTGCTGATTAAATATGACCACGCATCATATCTGACAGCCGATGGCCAATCAGCACGGAGAGATGACGTCAGGGTTCTTTAGTCAAAACCTTTTACAGAGGAACAAGAAGGGCATAGAGTCCTTTTCGGGTCTGGACACAAATATCCAATTTCACTTTAAGTGGACGGCATTTCAATAGAAAAACCATCAATTTGAGGCTGTCAAGATAAAACAAAATAGTATCGATCTCAGAAAACGATATCCTAGCTTGCACGAACGAGCCAAGGCGAATCTAAGCCCGAAATAGGAAATTGAGTTCTCTTTAATGTGATTTCAGAATGATATTCTCTCTCTCTGGTTCTCCTCTATAAAGAAGAATCTAGTGTTCAATCGATAATTCATTTAATACCGTTTCGAAACCGAGGGCGACGTGTAGGGCGTCGCTCAAACTCCTGCGGAGTTAAATGAACCGTTTTTCTGACTCCATGTTTGTTTGATCACCTAGGGAGAAAAAAAGTCAACTTCTCAGCAGTGCTTCGCTGGTGACATGTCAATGACATTAAATTTGCGAGACAAAAAGGGTCAATCGGTTTGTTTTCTTGCGGTTTCATTAGCTCTTATTTCTGTTTCTGATGCATCATTCTGAGAAAAAAAGGCTTCAAAGTTTAGATACTTTTTATTCTTGTTGAAATTCACAACATTTCATAAAGATCGGTGAAAAATTAGAAAATAACGGTTTATAACTGACAAAAGCTTGGTTTTCTTCTGAAAAGTACGTATTGAAACTCAGTTATGGACAACGGACCTACTCACAAAATTTCATAAAGATTGGTGAAAAAACGGGATTTAACGGTTTTTTAACTGCCAAAAATCAACTTTTTATTCTTGTTGAAATTCAGTTAGGGACAACCAACAACATTTCATAAAGATCGGTGAAAAATTAGAAAATAACGGTTTATAACGGGTTTTTAACTGCCAATAATTAACTTTTTCTTCTTGAAAAGTTTGTATTGGAGATCAGTTAGGGACAATGGTCCAATTTTGGTGTAAATCCGACGATTAGGGACCAAGAAACAAGGAGCAGAGTGTTTTTTTGGCGGTTAAACTGTCATTTTAACGGTTTAATGATTTGGTGAAATTTCTCCCACCACAATACTATACAATGTTTTATCTACCCATTATTGCAAGAACCCCCAAATCACATTTTTTTGGAAAAAGTCGCTTTCACCCATGCTAGAACCGAGCATCAGGTGGTTTGGTCACGGAGGCAAGAGATCTGTGGAAACACTTCTGTCTCGTCCTGTCAGGAACATGCAATTTTAAGCCATAAAAAGTCAATCGATTTGCTTTTCTTCCGTTTCAATAAATGTAATTAATTTGTGCATGCAGTTAAAGAGGCATTACACTGTATAAATTGCTTGGTCGTTCTTTTGGCTTGATCGATGACATAGGTGTAAAGGATTCTGTCGCGACGTGGCTGTGACTTGCAATTCAGAAACAACAATGTCAATTCTTTTAATTTCCTGCGATTTGGTGAACTTTGGTGCTTTTTACATGTAGTCAGGTTTCGTCTGTATGTTTCCAGATGGACTGGGAATCGACGCGAGGTCAATGTGTATGTATGTGTGCGTATGTTTGTGTGTGCACAGCAATTCTCAGAAAACTACCCGACAGATATATTTGAAATGTAAATTCGTCCACATAATATCCCCACAAGGTTGTTTTTTTCTCCTTCGTTTTTGTTCGATAATTGTCTTGCATGACGTAATTTCCGGCTATAAACACTAGAGTCCAGGCCATACTGAGGTGACCTCCTTTTTACAATCAGTCAAGTTATGACTAAATGTTTTAACATAGACGGGGAATCGAAACGAGGATCATGGTGTATGTGTGTATGTATCTATGTGAGTATGTGTAGAGCGATTCCGAGGAAACTACTGGACTGATCTTCATGACACTTGACACACAAATTCTTCCAGAAAATATCACCAGACTATGTTTTTATTTTTTCGATTCATGAATGTCTTTGATGACGTCATATCCGGCTTTTACCAAAAGTTGAGGCGGCACTGTCACGCTCTCATTTTTTGATCAAATTGATTAAAATTTTGGTCAAGCAATCTTCGACGAAGGCCAAACTTCGGTATTGCATTTCAGCTTGGAGGCTTAAAAATTAACTAATGAGTTTGGTCATTAAAAATCTGAAAATTGTAATTAAAATGATTTTTTTTATAAAACGATTCCAAAACAATTTCATCTTATTTTTCATCATTTTCTGATTCCAAAAACATATAACTATGTTATATTCGGATTAAAAACAACGTCAGAAAATTAAAAATATGAAAATTATGATTCAAGTTAAATTTCCGAAATCGATTTAAAAACTATTTCATCTTATTCCTGGTCGGTTCCTGATTCCAAAAACATATAGATATGTTATTTTTGGATTGAAAACAAGCTCAGAAAGTTAAAAAAGAATAGAGATACAGAAAAGCGTGCTATCCTGTTCAGCGCAACTCCTATCGCGCTGTACTGGCTTGTCAATTTCACTGCCTTTTCCACGAGCGGGGGTCTGACGATGCTATAAGGTCTTGCTGAAAAAATACAGTGCCTTCAGTTTCATTCTGTGAGTTGGACAGCTTGACTAAATGTAGTAATTTCGCCTTACGCGACTTGTTTTTAATTACATTGATTGACATTTTTGTCAAATAATCTTTGACTCGGTCCGGACTATGGGATTGCATTTCTGCTTGGGAATTAAAACTTATGAATGACTGTGTTCATCAACATTCTGAGCAGTCTTACACAAATTGATATTGAAACAACAGATTCGAAACAGATTGCATTGTATTCCTGAACATTTTGTAAGTCCAACAATAAATAGATATGTCAAGTTTACATGTTGACAATGGGCTCAGAGTTAAAGAAACTCGGTCCGATGTTCAAATACTTCGCCGAGAGCAGCGCGACCCGTCAGGATCTTCGGATTTCGGCTAGTCAAGCTTTCCTCGTATCGATGATGACTAATCTCGCGTTTTAAGAATTGATCTTTTTTGTTTCTGGCAGACAGATTGATTAAATGTGTTTATATAGCTCGACGCGACATGTTGGTTGTGTAGTTTACGCAGCAATAAGCAGTATCAGTTATCTGATCGCTGTTGTGGGTTGAGTCATCGGATCAAAGATTCCGTCCCAACGTGTCAGTGATGTTCATTTCAGCAACAAGAAAAGGTTACTATGCTTTGTTGCTGCGTTATTCGCTCTGGACTCTGTTCGCATTGCATATTGAATAGGCACTGTCACTTGTTGGAACGCTGATGTTGCCCAGGCCATCGGATCCGTGGGAATGGCATTAATTTCAGCAACAACAAAATCGGTTGCTTTTCTCACGGTTGTAAAGTATTCGATTTCTTATTGTGATTTAGTTAAAGAAGCAGTATACACGGATGTTTGATTGCTGTTGCAGTTAAGGTTATCAGATGTGTTAAACAGATTCTGACACACGTCAATGGCCTCACTTTCAGACAAAAAGCCACACTGGGAAGCATTTAGCATGCATTTAGGGGCTTACTTCAAAGATTTTGTGTTATTGCTGTTGTCCATTGAGTCATCAGATCTGAATTACGACTGTCACAGATTATGTCATGCCTGACCTAGCTTGGAC
This sequence comes from Littorina saxatilis, assembly GCF_037325665.1. NCBI lineage: Eukaryota > Metazoa > Mollusca > Gastropoda > Littorinimorpha > Littorinidae > Littorina > Littorina saxatilis. Next base: position 4,724,962 of record NC_090256.1, on the reverse strand, counting down.
TTGTTGTTTTTCCGTCACCTTTGCCCCAGATTGCATGAGTCTGTCATTATTGTTGGCAGTGTTGGGCTTTGAGTCATCCAATCTGAATTCTGATCGTCAAAGATTGTGTCGTATCTGCTCTAGATTTGAGTTTTCTTTTCTTATCTCTGCAGGGCCGGACTACCGGGGGGGGGTTATGGGGGTTGCGCAACCCCCCCCCCCCCCTAGCCTAAACATGTACCTTACTTATTTAATTTTTTTTTTTTTATTATTGCTTATTTTATACCGTTTCATGCAAGGAGCGACCATTTTCCTATCTCAGAATATGACCTACCCGTCAGCTTCAGGGGGCTTCGCCCCCTGACCCCCACAACGAGGGGGGGGGGGTTGTAGGGTTTCCGGACCCCCCCCAGCCAAAAAATAAAAATATTGAATGAGGTATGCATTTCTTTATTTTACATTGAGTTTCAATTTTTGGGGTATTAATCAGTGACAAAATCTGCTGCCTGAAACTGGTAATGATCATCCTCAGAATGCACCAGATTGCACCATTTTGCATCCTTTTTTTCAAAATTGTCCGGGGGGGGTTTGCCCCCGGACCCCCCTAGCAAGCTAGGCGCTTCGCGCCGTCGGCTCGGCGCTTCGCGCCTTCACACCCATATCTTCACAATATACTTTTGAAAAAAAACAGTCATAAAATGAACTGATCCGCCCCTGCCGCCAGGGGGGATATCCCCCTGGGCCACCACATGCAACCCCCCCCCCCTCCTCTTTGCCTAGTCCGGCCCTGCTCTGTATTGTTTTTCTTCTTTTGAATTTCTCTATTGCACTTCCTGTTCAAGCAAACACGGTAGCTTTAAAGAGCGTAAAAACAACGACTGGTAATATATTGCGTGAAAAGGGATAATATGAGAAACAGTTATAGCAACCGGCATAATTATTATAGTAAAGTCATCTTCGTTCTGTATGTAAATAACCGTGTAAAGTATCACATATCTGTCAAGGTGTTTACAAGATTGGAGCATATTTCCATTTGGACACGTCACCAAAACGCAACAGCCTGGTTACTTCTCATGCATAGGGGAATTTTTGTCAGTAATTCATTTTGCGGATTGACATAAGTGACAGTTACACAATTAAAGCAGTAAAAAAATGTGACCTTCCACCACGGAATGAGTCGCATGTCACCTTTGCATGATTTTTTTTATATTTTTACATTTTCTTAAGGAGATTTTGAAGCTCTATCCAGTGGTGAAAACCGTTTTAGAAAAGAGCGAAAACTTGTTGAGTTATAAGCTTGTGACTAATTAGGTGATCCTCACACTGATACCTTACACCCCCCGGACGTATATTGAGGCCTAGCGCAGAACCCTGCGAGGTGACATCCGACTCATTCTGTGGTGGAGGGTCACACATGTCATTCAGCATAGACAGCAGGCAGGATGCAGAGTTTTGGGCAGGTGTATAATTTGAAGGCTACTCTTATTCGATGCAAAATCCTGGACTGATCGTTGGTGGCGCAGATGATTGTTAACTCGGGAAGAAAATATCTTTGAACGAGCATGTTATATATATTGACCGGTCGTGATACCAATTAGGTAGTGTCGAATGTATCAGTAAATACTTTCATATGAAATAACAAGCCCTGTATCACAATCACGCATCGACTTCGCAGTGAAGAAAGCAGGGAAAATATTATCGCCGGCTGTCGTTTACAAGGTAAAACACACACTAAAGCAACGTTCCACCATGTTCAGCCCTTCACTAGTTCTATTTGTACTCAGTATCTCAAGCGGTAACTCATTACATTTTTTGAGGATGTATTCAGTGTAAAATTTACATTTCAAGAACTAATCGGTGAAAACAGCTACATCACGGCGTCTGTCCTGTCTTCTTTGAGACAAACGAGCTACTCCTAAACACACAGAAGCTTGACAAATAATAGTTGTACACTCTCAAATGAGTAAAATTGGTAAAACTTTTGCAAGCTGTTGCAAGAAATCAAAATGTACAGTGACAGTGTGTTAAAACTGAGAAACATCGTGGTGAAAAGCTAAACATTTCGCTTTTTAAATTTGGTTAATTACATAAACTTGATTTTCATCATCAAGGGACGTAACTGCAGGTGGATTGTTGGCGTAGAGAGTTATTTGGGGCACTGCTGTTGGATTGTATCCTCGTATATTATGTTTTGAAATCTTTCAACCATAAGGAAGTATGGCCAAGGGATAATTTTGGCCATACCTTGGAAAAAGATGGTGAGGCATTAAATGCTGGCCTTCCCTGGTTTCTACGCCACTGTAGCAAAACAAAGAAAACCAAGGTCACAATCTTTGACGAGTGGCAGCAGCCTTCTCTCTCGCGACGGAAGATTTAGTACGGCAAAGGAGACAGGAAGAAGCCAGGGTTCTCTTTGAGTGTGTCCCTGTCTTGGGCGATCATCTCTGCCAATCCTTTTTTTTCCGCTGGAATGCAACAGGAATGGCTTTACGGGAAGTCAAATGTTGGAAATGGACAAACACATCATTTTTATGACATTCGAATTTTCATGTTGATGATACCATCCTCAAATATTTATTTTGGGGAGCAGGTTCTCCTTCTATCGTTAGTGCATGTGTACTGATTTGTCGTACTGATTGACGTGACCCAAAAATGATTGTTCTTTTGAATTATAACTTTGTCAGCCGAAGGCGAAGTGAACGCGCCTCCAAGTGGTAAGAGATATTTCACAGGGGAGCTAAATTAGATTGAGGTTGGATTTTTTTTTTTATCCCAGGCTAAACTCTCTAACCTCGACTATTGCATATCGGCCCAGAAATGTTGCTAGTATTTTCTCCCCGGCAAATTTGTCAAAATGGTCAGACAAGTTTTCGCAAATTTCAGAATGTTAAGGCAGTCCTTGGCGTTACCTTAATTTTTCTTAGATTGGAAAAACGTTTTAAAATATGATAAATGTAGGCGTTTTCTCTTGACTACCGATGTTAAACGACATTCCTGTAGACTGTCGGGTTTTAAACACAAAGAACCAGCAACATAGACATGCAGCACTGCCACATGTAGATGAAGCTGTTTGAGGTAAACCATAAACATGTCGTTTCTGTACGTAGCTGTCATACCCGAAAAACGGTTACTATCGCATGGTCCATCAAATGAAAGTTTCCAGCATACTGGGGTTGGCTGGTTGTTCACACCATCTGGCAAAAACGTCGGCACAGAAAGTTTTTTTTTTAGACCACCTCAGATGGCTCCTTTATTTGTGATCTATAACTTTCTCTTATCGTTTCCATTGCAGGCGGCGTGAAATTTGAGCAACAGCTGTCATTTGCCGTCCTTGTCTTTGGTCACACAACTTTTGAGTGATGGCTTGTACCCAACGTTAAGTTTCTGTGACTGAGGTCAATAGCTCCTGACTACTGTTCGAGTTTTAACGTTATTAAAGGGATCAGGATTCCCAAAAAGAACAGCATCAAAAAAGAAAGGACATTGAAACGTGTTGCTTGTATGTCTTCATTTTGTAAAAGGGAAATATGTGACCCTCCACCACGAAATGAGTCGCATGTCACCTTTGCATGATTTTCATATTTGTACATTTTCCTGAAGAGTTTTTTATGCTCTATCCAGTGGTGAAAACCGTTTTAGAAAAGAGCAAAAACTTTGAGTTTGAGTTATAAGCCTGTGACTAAGGTGACCCTCACACTGTTACCAGACACTCCCCGGACTTATATTAAGCCTAGCGCAGAACCGCGCGAGGTGACATGCGACTCATTTCGTGGTGGAGGGTCACATATGGCTTAGGGATTATCTGGCCATACCGTGCAAGACAAGAAGTAAGGTCGAGGAAGACTCTGGTGACATAGTGCCAACAAGAGCTAGCGTTAGGCTACAGCTCCACATCCCCCACCCCCTCCCGGTTCCCACGCCACTGCATAGCTGTTCTGAGTGAAGTAACTATTGTAGTTTGCCGTGAAGAACATTGAAAGTCAGGTCAAAATGCTTTCTTCTGAGCATGTGTTTGTTGCGTTCTGGGACCTCTCTCTGTCTCTGTCTCTGTATCTGCCTGTGGCTGTTGTCTCTGTATCTGCCTGTGGCTGTTGTTTCTGTTCTCTGTATCTGCCTGTGGCTGTTGTTTCTGTATCTGCCTGTGGCTGTTGTTTCTGTATCTGCCTGTGGCTGTTGTTTCTGTATCTGCCTGTGGCTGTTGTTTCTGTATCTGCCTGTGGCTGTTGTTTCTGTATCTGCCTGTGGCTGTTGTTTCTGTATCTGCCTGTGGCTGTTGTTTCTGTATCTGCCTGTGGCTGTTGTTTCTGTTCTCTGTATCTGTCTGTGGCTGTTGTTTATGTGCATCATTTTGCATTCATATTTTGTATTATAATTGCGTGTTTTTGTTTGTTTGTTTGTTTGTTTGCTTCTTTGTTTGTTGGTCTGGCTGTTTTGTTGCTTGTATTTACTGTAGAACTTAAGTTTTATATTATTTGTGTAAGTATTTTGTGTGAAGTAAGAACAGGTTGTAAAACTAAACTCGGAGGCAAAAGAAACGCAAATAAAGGATGCGTTAATTAAACCTGCATGGACTTGAAATAAAAAGAAAATAATGATACTAGCATGTTCTGCACGTGTTGTTTTAGCGGTCTTATCTTGTCAGAACCGTGTTTGCCGTTATCTGGGTCACACGTGAGGTCTTGTTGACGGGGATCCCAAACCGTCATGGGGACCACTTTCAGCACATGCACAATGTGGAAAAGCAGCTTTTCGTGTTCAGAGTGTTCAGGCAAGCTGTACCGTACTTACAAAACTGTTACAACATTCATTTCTGCGACACAGGCGCGATGCCGAGACTATCACCAGATCAGCGCCAACAGGCGATCGGGAGACTTGATGCCAGACAATCAGTTCAGCAAGTTGCTAGGACATTTGGAGTAAATGTCACCACGGTTTATCGCCTGCAGCAACGTTTTCATGCCACTAACAGTACCTGCGACTTACCAGGACGTGGCAGACCCCGGGTAACAACAGCCCGACAAGATCGCTATCTTGTCCATCAACACCAGCGAGATGCATTCGAAACTGCCGCCAACACAGCCCGTAACACATTTGGGGTGCATGGACAACCCGTCAGTGCCAGAACTCTACGCCGACGCCTTGGTGGGCAGAACCTGGTAAATCGGCGTCCTGCTCGACATCCTGTCTTGACAGCTCAGCATCGCCTGGATCGTCTAGCCTGGGCCCAGCAGCATGCCCACTGGCGCCATCGGGACTGGCGGAGGGTTCTTTTTTCGGACGAGAAGCGCTTTTGCCTGGAACCTGGCGATGGGCGTGTCCGGATCTGGCGAAGACCTGGACAGCGGTGTGCTAACAATAACATTCTGCAGCATGATCGATGGGGAGGTGCCAGCGTCATGATATGGGGCGCCATTGGTGTCAATTAGCGAGTGGGACCTGTCGTCTTTCAGAACGTCGGCCAAGGTCGTGGGAATGGTGTCAATGCAGACCGCTACATCAATCAAGTCCTGCGTCCCTATGTGGTTCCATTTGTCCAGAGGTACCGGAACTGCCTGTTCCAGCAAGACAATGCCCGTCCCCATACTGCACGTGCTACCCAGGACAGGTTGCGTCACAACAGCGTGAACATTCTGCCTCATCCTGCTCGATCTCCGGATCTCAACCCAATCGAACACTTTTGGGACATCATGCAAAGAAGGATTAATGCCCTTGCCCGGAGACCCGCACAGCAGCAGAACTGCGTGCTGCCGTGACCCAGGTGTGGGCTCAGGTCCCTCAGCAGCAAATTAATCACCTCGTCCTCTCCATGTACCGGGGATGCGCCAGTCATCAACGCCCAGGGAGGAGCAACACGCTATTGACTTCAACAGTCTTCAAACAGTGTTCAGTGTAACATGGCACGTCATGCTCTCATCCCAATACACTTTTCCGTATGGTTTTTGTATCGGTCAATTCGTTTCCTTGTTATTGTTAACCCGAAATAATTAATTCGACATTAAAATTCATGGGTAACCCATCTTCACTGCAGCATTTGCGTTTCTTTTGCCTCTGAGTTTAGTTTCGTGCCTAAAACCTCTATCCTATGTATGGAACACCAATCAGTCAGGCAATAAGTCAATCAATCTATATCTGTCTCTCTGTGTATATTTTTTCTCTCTGTCTGTCTGTATGTCTGGCTGCCTGTCTGTCTGTCTGTCTGTGTGTCTGCCTGCCTGCCTGTCTGTCTGCTTGTCTGTCTGTCTGTCTGTCTGGCTGTCTGGCTGTTTGTCTGTCTGTCCGTCCGTCCGTCCGTCCTTTCTTCTCTCTCTGTCTCTCTGTCTCTCTCTCTCTCTGTCACTCTCTCTCTCTCTGTCACTCTCTCTCTCTCTCTCTCTCTCTCTCTCTCTCTCCCTCTGCTTACAGGTTAAAAGAAGGATGAATGATAAATAGAAAAAAGCGAGAAGAAAAAAAAAAAAAGAAAAAAAAGAAAGAAAAAAACCTCACACAATTCACAGCTCCCCAAACTGTAAGTCCCTGCATTCTATACGCACCAACAGCCGAAACAATACTAGAAATTCATGGAGGGAGCCCCGTGACACACTAAACCTGAAAAGCGCGGGTGCTTGGACGTACGTGCTGCACATCCATTATCATCATGTGTACCGTCGGCACTCTTTTCAGAACAAAATTCTGTCAGATCTTTACCGACGCAAATATACGGAGTCAATCTAGCCGATATGACCATCATATTTTTAAGAATTTCTAAAATTCGGATTTACGTTGAAACGAGCGCCCACAAATGAGGTGTCAACGAAGATTGAACCTTTCGAAAGCAATAACATGAACCTGGTTTGGACCCTCTAAAGTACCACTTAGAGGTCCAAGGACGCCAAAAACATTTAATTTGGGGGTCCCAAGAGGTGGAGTGTCTGTGGTGAGCCCTGAAACAATAATTTCATTGGCGTACCATGCCTCCCAGATCCTGCACCAGTGGATGTGTGATGGAAAGCTGTAAGGTATGCACACACGAGGGAAGAAAAGTGAAGCAAAAACAAAAGTGAAAAGAGAAAAGGGAGGAAAGTGTGGCGGCTTGGAGTGGATGGGGGTAGGGGCAGGTTGGATGGTGATGGCTTTGGGAGGGGGGACTTTTCGTTTTATTTTAATTTTTTTGGGGGGGGGGGGGGGGGGGGGGGATTGTGGTGAAGAAATAAAAGGAAAAAAAAGGCGAAAAAGAAAAAGGTAGAGAAACAATCTCTATAGTACACGTACAGAAATAATAAGCCATGGCAATAGCGAGAAATGGGAAATAACCCGCGCAGTTAGCTAGCGGATCCAATTTCTCCTTGCTTTGTGGGTCTTTTGTGGGTCTTCGACTGAGCTGCGGCGAACAATGGGCATGTTTACAATGAATCAGAACGATTTTTCTGGCAATAAAATGCAGCGCGCGCTCAAGTGTTGCCAGTGACAGTTTTATTTGAAAAGGGCGATTTCCTGAAAAAAGGGGGACGTTGTCTGGAAGAGTTACATAGCCCCTCCCGTCTCGGGGGATAATTTGCATTACGCCCTTCTCCCTTTGTCGGATCCATTTCACGTGCCGGGTTTTCCACAGAAGCGAACGCTTGCTTGCCTGATGTAACTCAGTTTACTGAATGGAGTAGGGTACAGGACTCTGGATATAGAGCTAGGGGGCAAGTGACTGGAAGTTTTTTTGAGACAAGAGTGAGGAATACACGTAGAGTAAAAGGTATTCAAAAGACAGTTTATTGGCTTTAAACCGGTATCTGTTTTGACCAATGTTATTTGTTTTGTAACTAATCCATTTCCCACACCAGGTTTTCCACAGCAGCGAATGCTTGCTTTCCCCATGTAACTGAGTTTACTGAATTACTGAATGAGTGAGGTAGGTTACATGACTGTGTGCTCATTCGTGACTTATATGAAATGGTGTGTCTCATTATCAAACGTATATATATTTAATTGCTGTGATTTATTTGCCTTTTTATCTAACCCTTGGGGTTTCTGAAATAGCTCTCACCTTGTCTCGCCTTGGATATGGAACAAGAAAGAGAGAGATCGCTTAGTCCGCTTTCAGTTATCTGGTTTGAAACAAGAGCGAGACAAAGAGTTGTTGAGCAAAGATATCCAAGGACGTTTTCTTTGTTTTCGACTTGTATCAGTTGAACATTTTAATTGTATTGTAACTATTAGTTCTGCTGAATGAGGGAGGGATATGGACTCTGTAAAAGTGCGAGAAAGAGATTAATAGCTGAGCCTGCGTAATTCTCTTGTTTGAAACAATTGTGCTTGATTAATGAGTGATCTTACAGAATGAGGTAGGGTACAGAACTAGGGATACAGACAAGAGTGGGAAAGAAACACACCCCTAATCCGCGAAAAGTCTCTTGTTTGAAACATTGAGCATGTGAGGCAAAGATTCATGGAGCAAAGGTATCTAAAGATATTTCCGATTATTTCGATTATTTCAAGTATTAGTTGACATATTTTATTTGTTTTGTAAGTGAGGTTTGTGAATGTAGAAGGGTAGAGAATTGAGCATGTAAGACACAGATCAAAGAGAAAGCTATTTCCGTTGCTTTCGACAAGTATGAGTTGAACAATGTTATTGGTTGTGTAACTGAGGTATCTGAATAAGGTTGGGTAAAGGACTTTATGTATTGAGCAGGAAAGTGCCTGGAAGCTGCATTGGTGCACTTGTTACTCAAATAATAAGAGACATACACAGAAGACTTAAGGTGTTTTCGACTATATCTGTTAGACAGGTTCCTTCGCTTTCTTCTTTTAGAGAAACTACTTTTGTCTACGGGGAAAAAAGACTTTCTTATCCTCCGTAGTTTGATTTTCAGATTTCTGTTCTCAAACTGCGCCTTAATCAGCTATCATGACCCGCAGTATGAGAAACAGAAGTGAAATTATCAAAATTCATAAATTGCTAAAGAGGAAAACAAAACACTAATGTCTCTCTTAAAAGCCGTTAAGTCATCAACACTGAACTGTAAACATAAGAAACACCTGCACATTAATATGCGCGTGACCGATATTTTTCTGTCACAATACAGCAATGACTTCATTTTCCCAACGGGAGCACAGCCTTCCCCAAGGGAGGCTAAAAGGAAAATGAGCTTTCCCCAAAAGGAGAATGGACATTCGGGAAGGACTTGCCACAAAGCGCGGAAATCTTCTGAAAGAATGACACTGCACACCAAGTAAAACAACAACAAAGATCGTTCCTAAATTAGTTGCCAACAATCAAATCTCGCCCTGGGTTAATTCCCTGATTTGTTGGGATTTAATTTCCGGGCAGTTTTCCAAGACTCTGGAAAAAGTTTGTTCTGTGCAAATAGGATGCACACACGCACTCTACGCTTCTCTCCCCATCCCTAACCTCAATGTGCGAGGGAAAAAAATCGACGATTGAAATCGTTATTAACAAACAATTCCGATTTTACCTTTCCAACTCGTCGGAACCCCCCCCCCCCCAACCTTCCCTCCCACCATCTCTCTCTCTCTCTGTCTCTGTCTGTCTATCTCTCTCTCTCTCTCTCTCTCTCTCTCTCTCAATGTCACTATTTCTCTCTCTGTCTCTCTCTCTCTCTCTCTCTCTCTCTCTCCCTCTCTCTCTCTTTCTCTTTCTCTTTCTCTCCTTACCTTTTGCCCTTGCTTCTTCCCAACATGGAAATAATTTGCTTTGGAAGGCAGCAGACATCGTGTCTGCGTCAATACTTTGAAGCAATGTGCAAGCACTGCATGTATAGATGGATGTTTCTAATAGCACGTGTGATGCAAAGGTTACCAAAGCAGTTTAACCTTGTTTACTTAAAACCTAAAACTATTGAATTTGAAAGGCAATATCTGAATTACTTCAAACTTCTTGATTGGGGTCACTCGGGCATTGAGTGCAGGTCACAGGATTGCTGAAGCAAGGATTTTTCTTTTTGTCGCAGATTACGATATCAACAGTCAAAAGCGTTACACAACTATCTCACAGATGACTTCATACACCTTTAGTGTGGCCGGCCAAACGAAACTCTATGCAGTTTGTCAGTTCGCATCTTCCGCCAAAATGTAATTACTCGTGAC
>NC_090256.1:4677406-4704906 GCF_037325665.1 Littorina saxatilis | reverse complement strand
GAAACTCGTGTGAAAAGCGTTGTCCTTGCTGAAAGTAAAGGAATTTCCTGCAAAGAATGCAGTTGAGGTATTGAATGATCCCTCTTGTTTGTAAGGGGAGGTGGGCCAGTGCAAAATGGACAAATTGATGAAAACCCTTTTTTCCTTTTTTTTTGCAGATAATGGTCTCATAACATACCTAAAATGCATGTGTGTCTGTGTTTTTGTATAAAGTGTCATATGTATGTGTCAATAAAGACAATATTTGAATAGTTTATCTTCAACGTCGTTTTTCTCATGTCGGCCATTTTTGCGGCAGTTGCATCTGTGGTGTTGCGATTTCTCTGGCTGTAATTTAGCTAGAGCAATAATATTTTGTGCAGTTTGTGCAGAATATCACATTCTGGGGGATTACGAAAGGATTTTGTTGCCATTGTATTACAGTCATAACCAGGTTATTTCAAACAAAATTTTTGCAGGGGTTACCCTAAAGTTTGACGGTTGTAACAAAGAAATGTCCCTAACTCCAAATATAAATATAATAATCAAAATCTGCTTCGTAATCCCCTAGAGCATACCCAGAAAGATAAAATATAACAATAATTAGAAGTGTGACAATCATATCTGCTGAAATATTATTTTCCCCCTGTACTCCAGTTTTGTCTTTTTTTGACTGTTTTCGTCGCGTAAAACAAAAACCAGCAACCCAAAATACAACAAGTCGCGTAAGGCGAAAATACAACATTTAGTCAAGTAGCTGTCGAACTCACAGAATGAAACTGAACGTAGTCCGGCGCTGGTGCAAAAGGCAGTGAAAGTGACGAGCCTGTTTGGCGCGGTAGCGGTTGCGCTGTGGTTCATAGCACGCTTTACTGTACCTCTCTTCGTTTTAACTTTCTGAGCGTGTTTTTAATCCAAACATATCATATCTATATGTTTTTGGAATCAGGAACCGACAAGGAATAAGATGAAAGTGTCGAAAATTTCGAAAATTTAATTTTGATCATCATTTTTAATTGTTTTAATTTTCAGAGCTTGTTTTTAATTCAAATATTACATATTTATATGCTTTTGGAATCAGAAAATAATGAAGAATAAGATGAACGTAAATTTGGATCGTTTTATAATTTTTTTTTTTTTTTTACAATTTCAGATTTTTAATGACCAAAGTCATTAATTAATTTTCAGGCCACCAAGCTGAAATGCAATACCGAAGTCCGGCCTTCGTCGAAGATTGCTTGGCCAAAATTTCAATCAATTTGATTGAAAAATGAGGGTGTGACAGTGCCGCCTCAACTTTTACAAAAAGCCGGATATGACGCCATCAAAGACATTTATCAAAAAAATGAAAAAAAGCAAAGCTAACGATTTGACGAATATTTAAATGTGCTTGAAATAATCATTTCCATCTGCTTAAAAATAACTGGATGACAGGTTAACACGCACTGCAGCAATACGTTGCTTTTGTTATGTCAACATAACAGTTCCCTGTCCAAAATTGCGGTTAAAAAAAAGTAAAACTACTGAAGCGAAATAAATAAGACGTTCAGCGGGAATTGCGGAGACTATCTTTTCGAGTTAAACGTGAAAAACCATCAATCTCGTACAAAAAGCGCGAAATGAACGAGATTTGAAGCGAAATGGCTGTCGTCTGCACGCAGGGCGGGATTTACCGTGTATCAGTTCCATGCAGATAAAAAGTATCGATCATTGCATGATTGATTGTTTTGTCGGCGTCAGGTCCGACGCACAAAAAACATTTTGATAAATGGACGAAGCCAATTGCCTCCAAAACGTGTGTATCTGTTACATGTTTTCTTTCCTTTTCTTGAAACAATCTTTCTCTCTTTTCTTGCGACGATCTTGGAGAAACCAAATTCGACACACAAAATCAACTGGCAATGATACAGCTCACTTCCTGGTGATTAGGACATCACGCTGCATTGATCTTTCTTTTAATGCGTTTATTCTTGGTATTAATTTCTTCTTTTTTTTTTATTGCAAGAGCTTTATTTTTCTATTCCGCATTTAAATGCCACCGCAGAGTTTCAAAAATCAAACAGCGAGCGGTTTTTGAATGTTTCACAAACAAACAGCGATTTAAAAAAAAAAGTTTTACAAACAAACACCGAGCGTGTTTTGAATATTCCACAAACAAGCAAAACTTTAAGTTAAGAAAAACAAACAAATAGACTCTTCAGAAACGTGCATCCTATTTCTAAAAAAACATTTTATTAGTGAAAACTCTTAAAAGAGCGGTAACACTTACAATTAGAAAATGCAAAAGATGAGAAGGACCCTACCAATTCTGCAATCAGATATCTTTTTAAAAAGTGCAATATTGCATTCAAAACTGTTATGATCAAAGGATGATTTTCGATTGTATTTTAATAACTTTTTTTCAATATTGAAAGACGCTGGTCTTATTTCGTTTAATTCGTGTTGGTTTTGTGTGTGTGTGTGTGTGTGTGTGTGTGTGTGTGTGTGTGTGTGTGTGTGTGTGTGTGTGTGTGTGTGTGTGTGTGTGTGTGTGTGTGTGTGTTGAGCGATATAACAGCTACACTAAAACCTTATCCGGGATGATGTCTATGTATGATTCAGGCGGTGGAGCTAATTTATATTATGACAAAGTTATCCTATTTCATTTTGAAAAGCTTGAACCAAAATAGTTATATTCTGATGGCAAAATCCTCTGTTGACATCATACAATTTAAAATGGTAGTCTAAGTTTTGTGGAAAAAAGTAAACGAAACGAAACAAAGATAATCTTTTCATGTTATGTAACATAATAACATTTTGATTAAACGAAACTAAACAACAAAAACTACCTGACACCTTTTGGGCCAAATCATCCACAGCAAATAAATGAGAAGAGACCGTTTTCTGTTCATTGAAAAAAGCTGTTAATATACGGCCAAAATATCAATGTATTGATTGACATGATGCATTAAACTATGCCAAACGAAACGGCGCTTAAACTCCCTGATACATTTGAGACCAAACTATAAACTTTAAAGAGTTAAGGGGATGTGTGGCACTTAAATTAACCATCGAGAATATATGGAATAACCTAGTTTTCTTGGTAGTTATTGAAGTGACTTATAACAATGAATGAACAATTTGCAAATACCAGTAGACACAGATCGGCGTTGCTATGTGTTACACGACACTTGAGATTGACGAAGTTCTCAAATGTCGTATAGTTGTGTTCTTTTATTCTACGTGGCCCGTCTTCACAGCAGCAGACAAAAACTCGTCAAATTGAGTTCGATGATTTATTTAGCATTCCATACATACATACAACTGCACATCGTAGCAGAACTCAAAGTAGAAGCTTTTTAACATACAAATCGCGCTGGCCTATTATAGTAAATACTCAATCTCGGGAATATTCCAGACCGAACATGATACAACTAAAATTAGATGAACTGTCCATGGACTAGAATAGTGACATTCTCTGTGACGTACATCAAAAGTGCCGACGCACTTAATCCGAGCGAACGCCACAAACCCACGACTCAAAACAACGTGGTAAACAACTTGTTTTGACAGGACTAGAAAGTTCACCTGCATTCTCGTCCAAACATAAATATTGTGTTTACAAAATATAATATCGGTACTTTCCCACAAAGTACAAATAAGTCAACTACATGCAACACACAAAACTGAACCAAAGTTCAGCAACGGCAGCGTTTCCTAACACTATGGAAACAGCCGCCATATTGGATTTCTAGGAAACGGGTTTTCAGCGATATGATATTTGGCACAAAGATACAAATGACTTTTATGGACAATCATATAGAACGATATTTTTACTAAAGACTACAGTTGAATTTATATTAATTTTTTTGATAAGGATTAATGATTTTCTAACCGCATATTCATTCATCCTTATTTCAAAAATTAATATGAATTCAACTGTAGTTTTTTCTAAAAAAAATCGTTCTATGTGATTGTAGGTAAAAGTCATGTGTATTTTTGTGCCAAATATTAAGCATTTCTGGTGCATGATGTTGCTGTAAAACCGTTTCCTAGAAATCCAATATGGCGCTGTTTAAGCAAGTTTCCATAGCAACGGCAGTCTATGTCCTGTAGTATTCACATATTTTTTATTTCTTTTCACAAGTCACTTCAATAACTACCAAGAAAACTAAGTTATTCCACGTATTCTCCAAGTTTAATGTTGGTGATTTTAGTGCCTTTTATCGTCTTAAAGGCTGACATATAGTCCTATTTATTATTACATTTTTTTTAAAGATAAGATGTATTTTGTTTTTTGTCGAGAGTTATGGTGTATTTTATTTATTTTTTATTTTTTTAGCTGCAGTTATTTTATTTGCTGAGATCTCATATTCGTACAATCTGGGATCTACCCGTGGAGACATATCCCAGATGTCTCCATCATTTCAATCATTAGACCCCCCCCCCCCCCCCAACATACACGCACCTAAACACCCCTCTCCCCTATCCAACGTCAAAAATTATGTCAGAAAAACACACCATCAACGACTTAAGTCAAAAAGTGACACAGCGCATGCCAGTCCTATTTAATTAGTTTAATTACTTCCAGGGCTTTTCCCATCGTTGCGGGGATGTATAAATTAAGCTTCCTGCAAAGTTTTAGGTTTGAAGTCCTTACCAATTACGAGAAATAATTAATTCTTTATTGCATTGTTCAGCAACAGTTCTCCAGGACTTGGGCTATTTTTAGACCGTTGTCACGAAGTGACGTTTCGTAAACCAAAGATGGCGTCGGAGACAGTCAAAGCGCGGTTGCGTACAATGGCAAAAAAGATAGAAGTAAACCCGTCTAAAGCAGTCAAGGCCACTAAATCTGCTGCGAAGAGAAAGTGGACTCCTTGCTTCATCACCACGCAGCACCAGCGCTGGGTCGCGCTGAAAGAAAGACTGTTTTCGTCAGAGGCCCATCGCTTCAAATTGAGAACCAAGTACAAAGGGGATACTGAACTCGCCAAAGATTTGCTGGACACGTGAGTACATAGGCCTATTAGAAAATTAGATGTACTTGTAGCTTGTCAGCTGAAGCCTGTGGCCTTATTCTTGCGAATATGTGCTGTGAGAGATCGTATATTTCATCCTGCGCAATCAAAAACATCCACTTTCACTTTGAGACTGTTCTGTTTACATTCGACACTATCAACACCACTTTGCAATACTGAAATAATTTTTTCTGTGTTCGAAAGCTACAGCCAATCGTTATTATATCCCCTTAGGTACATTTTTATAACATTTCTTTCTTTCTTTATTTGGTGTTTAACGTCGTTTTCAACCACGAAGGTTATATCGCGACGGTTTTATAACATTATTGGCACATGTAAACAATATGAATTAATTAATGAACGCTACGAATATGGCAGCCTTTAATGAGAAGAGGGCGTTAGCTGTTCAGTGATCAAAATATGTAGTCCACTGGCACAAAGTGCGTTTGGAAATAAGCAGTGCTGTGAATGACAGGAAGCAGTTAACACTTGTTACACAAAACAGCGTTCAAAACAGAAGAAAAAGAAGAGGAACGAACGAACAAACGAACGAACAAATACTCAAGGATGGAGATTTTAGGCTGACGCCTAGTTTTACAATCTATTTCTGCTAAAAACAAAGACATAAGCATGGAGACAATAATATAAAGGACAATCGTAAGTTGACACGAAAAAAAAGTTATAAATGTAAACCCTAATCATACAGTATTGCAAACTACTACATTACCTATACGAATATCTAATGAGCAATAATATATTGAAAAAGAATAAGAATAAGAATAAGAAGATGAAGAAGAGGGTGTTTTACATGTAATAATAACATCTGTTGTCAACTGCCAATTTGGAATACAATCTCAGTGTTGAGAGTGAAAAGGAGCAGTCATCTTTGCCGCAGGCAATGCTGCGAATTCACATCCGTGGTATACAATCTTGACGGCAGTCAGTGCTTCAATGTCATATCCTCGTAGTGTACAATTCCGCTAACAACTCCCACCACCAAAACCAGACACAGCGTAAGTACAGTCACACATGTGATGTGAAACCTCTCCGATATGAAGGCACTTCCCAGGAAAGGACACCTACGGTACCTTTGTCTATCTCCATGACCGCAATGTACCTGTCAGGACAGGCCACCTGCAATGTAGGGACGCTTTTAGCAGGTCCCAGAGTGTGCCCTTTCTTCGCAGGTAGCACTGTTCCTCGGGCTATTTGCATAGTTTCTTGCAATTTTCAACTGCTATAACTGCAGCCTTCAGGAAATCATTGAGGTTTGAGTAAAAGGGCGATGACATTGACATGCAGTGCAAACTACGGTCATTCAACGGTAGCGCAACACATCAAAGCGGCCAATTTTCTGTTTTTAGAAACGGCGGGGCAAATGCTAGCAGTTTGTTCCATTCCCGATACCATCATCGCTTCACGGAAGGAAATAAAAAGAAATCGATAGTCTGTAATGGAGCGAGAAGCAGAAGATTGAACCTTCCTTTTCGCAGCCACTTGTCATCGGCAGTTTGATTTTGAGGTGAGGAGTAGGGGGAGGGGGGGGGGGGATAGATTGAATGAATCAGGACAGGGTGAAGCTTGCTGCTTCGCTTGCTTTGTGTCTAAATCCCCCTATAAACACTTAATCGTGTGAAGATTTTGCAACTATTTTTCTTCTTTTTGTGTGTGTAAATGGCGTTCTTCCTTTATGTGTTTGACACGCGGTTGTTATGTCGCAAACTAGTTCTGTTTTTAACTTTCTTTCTCTCTGTCTTTCTTTCTCTCTGTCTTTCTTTCTTTCTTTTTTTTCTCTTTCTTCCTCTCTGTCTTTCTTTCTCTCTGTCTTTCTTTCTCTCTGTCTTTCTTTCTTTCTTTTTCTTTCCTCCCTTCCTTCCCTTTTCTTTCTCTCATTCTTTCTTTTTTTTCTCTTTCTTCCTCTCTGTCTTTCTTTCTCTCTGACTTTCTTTCTTTCTTTCTTTCTCTCTCTCTGTCTTTTTCTTTCCTCCCTTCCTTCCCTTTTCTTTCTTTCATTCTTTCTTTCTTTCTTTCCGAGGATTTCTTTCTTTCTCTTCAAGTTAAACACGCTAAATGGAGAGAACAAACAGTCATGTGTTGAGAAAAAACTGCACATCGGAACTGCAAGTACTCACAAAGCTTTAATTACCGGAGAGATTACTATCTTTTCTATTTACTGCTAGCTCCAAATCGCTTTACGTCAAAAGGCAACACGCTCTTGGCAGTGGCAGCAACGGATGTTAACTTGGGGTAACCATACACACGGGGGATAACCGGTCAAAGACCGAACAGAAGCCGAAGGCCGCTCATGACACGTGTGAAGGCAAGTTTTGTCTGTTTTCTAGGTATTGTTTGATTTATGTCGGGATTTAAGGTAAGCTACTGATTCAGCGATGACTAAATTTGTTTCTCGATGCATAAAAAGTCAGGGAGCGATTGATATTTGCCCGTAAATAGCCTTCAAAGCTGAAAATGTCCGCGATCGAGCACCGGAAATGGCTGTTCGATGGGTTTTGCAAGTAGAAATGTGCTTTATTTCACCAAATCAGCTCGTATATGGCGTGGATACGGGATTCTAGAGGACGAAGGAGTCATAAGAGGTGCAAAGAAGTGCTATTTGGGAGTAGAATAAATCTTCCGAGACAGTAGACAAGAGAAGGTCATATTTGAGAGATGCACGTAGGCCGATTGTCTTTCCGACAAGCGAATGATACAGCAGATTAATCATTCGTTTTGACCAGAAACCTAGTCTCTAGTTTTTATGAATGAGTTTTTTAATTAAAACAATCACGAGAACTCTCTCGCTTAGCCTAATGGCTGTTCGATGGGTTTCGCAAGTAGAAATGTGCTTTATTTCACCAAATCAGCTCGTATTTGACATCGGTTTGGTATATATATATATATTTTCTAATCCTACCGCGAACTGGATAGCAGACGCGGCACGACTGTTGCACCATACTTTGAAGTAATCCCACACTTTGAAGTAAATTATTTCAAAGTGTGGGGATGTGCCCCACACTTTGAAGTAAACCCATTTTTTACTTCAAAGTGTGGGGGGATCTTCCCACACTTTGAAGTAAACTCAGTTTTTACTTCAAATTGTGGGGGGATCTTCCCACACTTTGAAGTAACTTACTTCAAAGCGTGGGACTTTTGCATCGCCTGTTTGAGCCTGATGATTTTGTCAAAAAAAATGGCAAAGTCTTTTGGATGAGTGAACAGAAAAAGTGAGCGAGCCAAGAAACATAGTGATGTTTGTTATCAGGCTTTAAGCAATGTCCCATTGTTGAGTGTGACGAAAACTCGTGGTGACGATTTTAAAACATGTTGGGTCACGCATGGTCCAATCTTACATGGTCCAACCTTACATGGTCCAACCTTACATGGTCCAACCTTACATGGTGCAACCTTACATGGTCCAACCTTACATGGTCCAATCTTACATGGTCCATATATATAATATTGGACCATGTAAGATTGGACCATATAAGATTGGACCATGTAAGATTGGATCATGTAAGGTTGGACCATGTAAGGTTGGACCATGTAAGGTTGGACCATCTAATATTGGACCATGTAAGATTGGACCATGTAAGATTGGACCATGTAGGGTTGGACCATGTAAGATTGGACCATGTAAGGCTGGACCATGTAAAGTTGGACCATGTAAGATTGGACCATGTAAGATTGGACCATGTAAGGTTGGACCATGTAAGGTTGGACCATGCAAGGTTGGACCATGTAAGGTTGGACCATGTAAGATTGGACCATGTAAGGTTGGACCATGTAAGGTTGGACCATGCAAGGTTGGACCATGTAAGATTGGACCATGTAAGATTGGACCATGTAAGGTTGGACCATGTAAGGTTGGACCATGTAAGATTGGACCATGTAAGGTTGGACCATGTAAGGTTGGACCATGTAAGATTGGACCATGTAAGATTGGACCATGTAAGGTCGGACCATGTAAGGTTGGACCATGTAAGATTGGACCATGCGTGACCCAACATGTTTTAAAATCGTCATCACGAGTTTTCGTCACACTCAACAATGGGACATTGCTTAAAGCCTGATAACAAACATCATTATGTTTCTTGGCTCGCTCACTTTTTCTGTTCACTCATCCAAAAGACTTTGCCATTTTTTTTTGACAAAATCATCAGGCTCAAACAGGCGATGCAAAAGTCCCACGCTTTGAAGTAAGTTACTTCAAAGTGTGGGAAGATCCCCCCACAATTTGAAGTAAAAACTGAGTTTACTTCTAAGTGTGGGAAGATCCCCCCACACTTTGAAGTAAAAAATGGGTTTACTTCATCCCCACACTTTGAAGTAATTTACTTCAAAGTGTGGGATTACTTCAAAGTGTGGTGCAACAGTCGTGCCGCGTCTGCTATCCAGTTCGCGGTAGGATTAGAAAATATATATATATACCAAACCGATGTCAAATACGAGCTGATTTGGTGAAATAAAGCACATTTCTACTTGCGAAACCCATCGAACAGCCATTAGGCTAAGCGAGAGAGTTCTCGTGATTGTTTTAATTAAAAAACTCATTCATAAAAACTAGAGACTAGGTTTCTGGTCAAAACGAATGATTAATCTGCTGTATCATTCGCTTGTCGGAAAGACAATCGGCCTACGCGCATCTCTCTCAAATATGACCTTCTCTTGTCTACTGTCTCGGAAGATTTATTCTACTCCCAAATAGCACTTCTTTGCACCTCTTATGACTCCTTCGTCCTCTAGAATCCCGTATCCACACCAAATACGAGCTGATTTGGTGAAATAAAGCACATTTCTACTTGCAAAACCCATCGAACAGCCATTTCCGGTGCTAGATCGCGGACATTTTTAGCTTTGAAGGCTATTTACGGGCAAATATCAATCGCTCCCTGACTTTTTATGCATCGAGAAACAAATTTAGTCATCGCTGAATCAGTAGCTTACCTTAAATCCCGACATAAATCAAACAATACCTAGAAAACAGACAAAACTTGCCTTCACACGTGTCATGTGCGGCCTTCGGCTTCTGTTCGGCCTTTGACCGGTTATCCCCCGTGATGCACGTGAACGCCTATGAACCCATCACTGTCTCTGTCTGTCGATATATGCTTCTCCTCGCAATGGGCTTCTCTGTGTCAATGAGGTACGGTTATGCAGGTTGTCTGTCTGTAACTGTGATAACAAGGATCTTATAAAAAGTATGGTTAACTTACGGAACGTTAAATCATTGACAAAGGAGGTGTCCAAACATACAAACAAACAAACAAACAAACCAACAAACAAACCAAAAACCAAACACACAAGCAAGCAAGCCAGCCAGCCAGAAAGCCAGCCAGCCAACCAACAACAAACAAACAACAAACACTCAAACAATCAAACAAACAAACAAACAAATACACAAACAAACAAAAACAAATAAATAACGATTTTGTTGTCTCCATGTTAGTCTTTTGAATCAGGTTTATCGAACGTTAATCGTTTCCATAATCATTTCGCAAAGGTCTGTGTAACATGTATAGTAGATGCGTACCGCACAGAGAACTCTTCAATCGTTAACGGAAGACCCGCATTTTGCATTTCTTTCTAAAAGAAGAAATTTCACTAATTGTAATCGGCTTTGATTTTGTACATTGTCCTCCAATTCCTGGTTGGCTAAAATGTTTATTGCTTGACATAATAGAAACGGGCAATAAATATTATGCCCAACACACAATCATCGAAAGGGTAATGAGTTTTGCTGACACCAACATGTCATGAATAGTGAGCAGCTTTGATTTAGTGAAATGACCCACACAAGTGACAATAGTTGTTGATCATAGCTGTCAAAATATAATGAGCAATAAATATATAATGTCCAACAAACAGGTAGCGGCAGTGTTATGTATTTTTGATGACAACAAAACTGCTTTGATTTTGTAAATTGTCCCACATACGTTCCTGGCAGATTTATACCATGACAAAATGGAAATAAGCAATATATATAATGTCCATACCATAATAACCGACAAATGTATGGGTTCTGCTGACAAAACGACATCTTTTGAATATTAAGTTGCTTTCATTTTGTTCATTGGCCCACACAAGTTCTTGGTGGGTTAATTTCTTGTTCATATAGAGAAAGAATGGAAATGAGTAATACATAAGCAAAAGCTGGTAATTATTGATCAGTTTTGAGTTTCAACGCCGCGCAAAATTTCTGGACCGATTAATGTTCTTATTTATATATGCTGACAGAACGGTAATGCGCAATAAATATCACGTGCGTCACCAAATGAACACTAGGGTTATGGGGTTTGCTGATAGCAACAGATCTGACTTATCATTAGGCAGTTTTCAGTTCGTACGCTGAAGCACAAGTGCAAGACTGATTATATTTATAGTTTATGTGTGGACGAAATGGAAATGTGCAATTAATTCAGTACCTGTGCAACACACAATAAATGGCAGGGTTATGGGATTTGCCTATAAGAAAACTAGTGATCGAATAGTAAGCAGTTTTGAATTTGTACATTGGCCCACGTCTTGCGTTCAGAGTAAAGTTTTTATTTACAGCTAGCTGGACAGGCTTGCAATAAGCAATAAATGCTATGCCCAACACGTAATCAGCTGCAGGCTTATGAGTTTTGCTGACAAAAATGTCTCATGAATATGAAGCAGCTTTGAGTATGTACGCTGACCTACAATATCCTGGCAGATTAAATTTCTTCTTTCGCTAGGCAGAATGACAAAAAGCAATAAATATTATCTTAAACACAGAATTGGCGATAGGGATATGAGTTTTGCTGACAAGAACATCTCATGAATAGTAATGCAGCTTTGATTTTGTACATAGAGCCACAAGTTCCTGGCAGATTACATTTCTTGTTAGGACAGAATGAAAATGAGCAAAACATATATCATGTCGAATACACAATTAGTGGCAGGGTCATGGATTTTGTTGACAGCATTTTCAATCAAGACCCAAACGGCGTAATAAATCACAATCAGCGTTTTTCTTTTGGAATATATACTGACTGGCAAAAAGAGAGATGGGAAATCAAGCAATAAATTCTGGGGAAGGGCTAATTACTAGAAGCGTTTAGACATATCTCCGGAAATATTTCTGTCTGAGGAGGAGTTTGTCTGGCATAAAAGACTGATGAGGTTGGAAAATTGAATTGCTAGCATCGTTGGGGAAATGAAGAACGGAAAAAAGAGAAAGGGCAATAAATTTAGGATTTCAGTGTACATGGAATTTGCTTTTCAAAGAGGGAACGTTCGCAGGTAGTGGTGGTTGTCGTCGGGCTTAGAATAACCTAATTCATCCGAATGAATTTAGATGCAGGGTCTGAGCAGTTGGTTCAAATAAACAGCTATTACACAGCTCAAAAACGGCCCGAGGCCACTGTTCTTACCATCGAAATAATACTGATGTACCACTCAGCACTTCGCTGCGCCTAGTGGCATATACTATCGCAATGCCAAGTTTTTGTTGTTGAAAGTAAGGTTTTTGGCAAAAGTAGGGAGTTGCTATTATTTTTGCCTGTTTGGTGCACCATCATGTATGATCAGCAACGATCCTATGTGGTCCTTTAGTTCTGTGATTACCTCTGCACATAACAGTCCGATACGTCCCTATACCCGGACAGGTTGAAAGTAAGGAGTAACAGTCCGATACGTCCCTATATCCGGACAGGTTGAAAGTAAGGAGTAACAGTCCGATACGTCCCTATACCCGGACAGGTTGAAAGTAAGGAGTAACAGTCCGATACGTCCCTATACCCGGACAGGTTGAAAGTAAGGAGTAACAGTCCGATACGTCCCTCTACCCCGACAGGTTGAAAGTAAGGAGTAACAGTCCGATACGTCCCCATACCCCGACAGGTTGAAAGGAAGGAGTAACAGTCCGATACGTCCCTATACCCCGACAGGTTGAAAGGAAGGAGTAACAGTCCGATACGTCCCTATACCCCGACAGGTTGAAAGGAAGGAGTAACAGTCCGATACGTCCCTCTACCCCGACAGGTTGAAAGTAAGGAGTAACAGTCCGATACGTCTCTATACCCCGACAGGTTGAAAGGAAGGAGTAACAGTCTGATACGTCCCTCTACCCCGACAGGTTGAAAGTAAGGAGTAACAGTCCGATACGTCGCTATACCCCGACAGGTTGAAAGTAAGGAGTAACAGTCCGATACGTCCCTCTACCCCGACAGGTTGAAAGGAAGGAGTAACAGTCCGATACGTCCCTCTACCCCGACAGGTTGAAAGTAAGGAGTAACAGTCCGATACGTCCCTCTACCCCGACAGGTTGAAAGTAAGGAGTAACAGTCCGATACGTCTCTATACCCCGACAGGTTGAAAGTAAGGAGTAACAGTCCGATACGTCCCTCTACCCCGACAGGTTGAAAGTAAGGAGTAACAGTCCGATACGTCCCTCTACCCCGACAGGTTGAAAGTAAGGAGTAACAGTCCGATACGTCCCTATACCCCGACAAGCTGAAAGTAAGGAGTAACAGTCCGATACGTCGCTATACCCCGACAGGTTGAAAGTAAGGAGTAACAGTCCGATACGTCCCTATACCCCGACAGGTTGAAAGGAAGGAGTAACAGTCCGATACGTCCCTATACCCCGACAGGTTGAAAGTAAGGAGTAACAGTCCGATACGTCCCTATACCCCGACAAGCTGAAAGTAAGGAGTAACAGTCCGATACGTCCCTATACCCCGACAAGCTGAAAGTAAGGAGTAACAGTCCGATACGTCCCTATACCCCGACAAGCTGAAAGGAAGGAGTAACAGTCCGATACGTCCCTCTACCCCGACAGGTTGAAAGTAAGGAGTAACAGTTCGATACGTCCCTATACCCCGACAGGTTGAAAGTAAGGAGTAACAGTCCGATACGTCCCTATACCCCGACAGGTTGAAAGTAAGGAGTAACAGTCCGATACGTCCCTATACCCCGACAGGTTGAAAGTAAGGAGTAACAGTCCGATACGTCCCTATACCCCGACAGGTTGAAAGTAAGGAGTAACAGTCCGATACGTCCCTATACCCCGACAGGTTGAAAGTAAGGAGTAACAGTCCGATACGTCCCTATACCCCGACAGGTTGAAAGTAAGGAGTAACAGTCCGATACGTCCCTATACCCCGACAGGTTGAAAATAAGGAGTAACAGTCCGATACGTCCCTATACCCCGACAGGTTGAAAGTAAGGAGTAACAGTCCGATACGTCCCTCCGACAGGTTGAAAGTAAGGAGTAACAGTCCGATACGTCCCTCTACCCCGACAGGTTGAAAGGAAGGAGTAACAGTCCGATACGTCGCTATACCCCGACAGGTTGAAAGTAAGGAGTAACAGTCCGATACGTCCCTATACCCCGACAGGTTGAAAGTAAGGAGTAACAGTCCGATACGTCCCTATACCCCGACAGGTTGAAAGTAAGGAGTAACAGTCCGATACGTCCCTATACCCCGACAGGTTGAAAGTAAGGAGTAACAGTCAGATACGTCCCTATACCCCGACAGGTTGAAAGTAAGGAGTAACAGTCCGATACGTCCCTATACCCCGACAGGTTGAAAGTAAGGAGTAACAGTCCGATACGTCCCTATACCCCGACAGGTTGAAAGTAAGGAGTAACAGTCCGATACGTCCCTATACCCCGACAGGTTGAAAGTAAGGAGTAACAGTCCGATACGTCCCTATACCCCGACAGGTTGAAAGTAAGGAGTAACAGTCCGATACGTCCCTATACCCCGACAGGTTGAAATTAAGGAGTAACAGTCCGATACGTCTCTATACCCCGACAGGTTGAAAGTAAGGAGTAACAGTCCGATACGTCCCTCTACCCCGACAGGTTGAAAGTAAGGAGTAACAGTCCGATACGTCCCTATACCCCGACAGGTTGAAAGTAAGGAGTAACAGTCCGATACGTCCCTCTACCCCGACAGGTTGAAAGGAAGGAGTAACAGTCCGATACGTCCCCATACCCCGACAGGTTGAAAGGAAGGAGTAACAGTCCGATACGTCCCTCTACCCCGACAGGTTGAAAGGAAGGAGTAACAGTCCGATACGTCCCTCTACCCCGACAGGTTGAAAGTAAGGAGTTTGGCAAAACTTTACAGTTGCTATTTTCTTTGCCTGTGGATGCACCATTATGTATGATCGGCAACGATCCTGTGTGGTCTTTTAATTCTTTGATCAACTCCGCAAATAGCAGTGCCATACGTTCCTTTACCCGGATGCGTTCTTTTAAAACGCTCTGATCGATGACGGAGTACGGCTGCCTTTCTGGCGGGTGATTGAACACCTTCGTAAGCGGACACATAGTCTTCCTCTATGGGTGTCAGATTGAGATTCACCTTCTCCGCACGAAGTGTTAAGCGCGGGTACATCACCAACATCAGCTACACCTCAGACAAGGAATCAGTTATTCTCAAGCCATTGATGAGAATTTTTCGTGAAACCCCGCGCTTCAGAGCCAACAGCTAAATGTTGAAGTTGATCAGACGTGTCGTGCCGATAGGTGTTTATAAAGCCACAAACTGATCATTGACAGTAATCTAATCTCAGCTAGTTCACACAATATGTTTACCTATCTGTATTAATTTAATTCTTTTAATAGAATCCGCCTGTCCAATTGATTCCATTTGCATGCGGAATCTGCTTTTCACGGATGAAAACCAAGCACTGATTTGACGTGTCAGCGAAGGCGAGGTAATTATGCTAATTGCAGACTGCGCAGTAGAATTACAAGAGGATTTCGGGGGAAGGAAAACTCATCTCTGCATGCAACACATGTAAATGCTGCTCTTCTGATGTGCGTGTTAAACATGGGTAAGTTAATTACAATCCGACAGGTGTTCTTTTGTCTGCGTACGCGTGTAAATGGTCCATTTTTGTGTTGCTTTTTGGACAAGCACGATACGTGAATTAATTGTTGGTGTCGTGTGCGTGTTAACATAGCAAGGGCTGTTGACTTTAATGTGTTGGTGTCGTGTGCGTGTTAACATAGCAAGGGCTGTTGACTTTAATGTGTTGGAAGAACAGATCGTGGGTAAGTAAGTGGTAGGTTGCAGGTAAACAATTGCACAGCGAAAATTCAAATACTTGAATGCAAGTAAAAAGAACAAGAACAACAACAAGAACAACAACAAGAACAACAAGAACAGCAACAACAACAACAACAACAACAACAACAACAACAACAACAACAACAACAACAACAACAACAACAACAACAACAGCGACAACAACTGGACTTAAGATAACTTGTAATACTATTACATCTCCAGGGTAAACAATTTCTGTTGAACCATCTTAATACATAAACTCTTGAAACAACCTGCTCAAGTTCAAAGTAGTCAATGCTCAAACAACGATGCAGTGTCACATTTGTGTGGCACTGCCACTTTATTGTGTTTTTTGATTGCTTCAGGCTACTTTGGGAAACGACAGATAACTATGCAAGGTACTGATGTGTGAGAGAGAACACAATCATGAATTCCAGCCATAAACATGAGATGCCGCCGCAAAATCCTAAGCATACGTTAGAGCGACTTCGAAAATCTTCAGGTGGCTGTCTAAATGGCGGGGAAAAAACGGTCAAAATCGTTCAAAAACATGAGTGAACGTGGGAGTTTCGGCCCATGAACGAAGAAGAAGAACATTTCCAGGAACACCCACGATCATGAGGACTGGGTGGCCGAGTGGTAACGCACTTGCGCTCGGAAGCGAGAGGTTGCGAGTTCGACCCTGGGTCAGGGCGTTAGCAATTTTCTCCCCCCTTTCCTAACCTAGGTGGTGGGTTCAAGTGCTAGTCTTTCGGATGAGACGAAAAACCGAGGTCCCTTCGTGTACACTACATTGGGGTGTGCACGTTAAAGATCCCACAATTGACAAAAGGGTCTTTCCTGGCAAAATTGTATAGGCATAGATAAAAAAAATGTCCACCAAAATACCCGTGTGACTTGGAATAATAGGCCGTGAAAAGTAGGATATGCGCCGAAATGGCTGCGATCTGCTGGTCGATGTGAATGCGTGATGTATAATTGTGTAAAAAATTCCATCTCACACGGCATAAATAGATCCCTGCGCCTTGAGTCCGAGTCTGGAGATACGCGCGCGATATAAGACTTCATATAACATAACGATCTGCCTGCAAGGCTTGAGTTGGGTGGTCACGCATCAAGGCTTCTTTAGTCATGACCCGCCAATCAGGTTCTACACAAAGCGATGTCGTAAAAAAAGGAAGGCTGAAGATAAACTGGCGACAGCAGATTGACTAAGATCTACGCTTGGTCTACCATGGATGGAGTGATGCGCCCAATTTTGCCGGAAGCAGTGTGACTAGCGCAGACTGACTGCCTCAGACGCGGGGAAAACTACAGTGTGGTTAACATGACGGACTTTCAACCAACTTTTAACCAGGTATAATCGGTTTGAAATCGCCCAGACCAAGTCGGCGGAAAGTGTGCTAGTGAACGGTCGGGACGATTTCGCATTTAATTTAGATTTACCAGCGACTTTAAAGGCATATGTACGCGCTCCCGTCTTTACAAAGTGTAGTTTGCCCATAATCGATGTCAAACGCACCATAAGACCATATAATGACGATATGTCACCATGCGCGGACCATAATACATGCATTACAGCTTGTTCTAGCCTCTGAAAAAGTGAGGATGTCAACAAAGCCGCGGTGTTAGCTCCCTTGCATCAACGTTACATGTGTTGCCAAATCTATAAATAGGACGATCCAGATCAAAATGAAAATTAACATATCTCAACATTGAAGGGGTCCTAGACCACAATATTTTGCAGGGAACTTAATTTAGCATGTCTCCAGCTGTTGGTAAAGCAATTAGCGTGTATAGTCATCGAGTACATATGCCTTTAAAACTCAGTTTGAGCGCTGCTCTACTCCTCGGCGATTTACAAGCGACTTGCGCAAGACTTCTACTATCGCCCTTCCCGACAGGGTTAGGCCTAGGCGGAAAACAACGAATGCGATCGAACACGCTCAAATGTGCTAGTCAGCTGAGAATCGTTGCTTAAAACTAGTCTCTGTGTTAGCGCTGCTCACATGGGCAGCTATTTGTTTTGAACTAACTTTGTTCTGACAGAAATCGATTGAGCGTTAGGAAATAGTTGATTGAAAGTCTGCCATGTGAACAACACTTAAATCGTAAGTCTTTCTCGGGCCGGAGGTGCTGCATTGCTTCGGGTAACTTATACCTCGAAGATGTATTGAATCGCATGGCAGAGTTATCTAGTCATGAATCGCATGGCAGAGTTATCTAGTCATGAATCGCATGGCAGAGTTATCTAGTCATGAATCGCATGGCAGAGTTATCTAGTCATGAATCGCATGGCAGAGTTATCTAGTCAGAAACTTTCTGGGAAAGAGAAGTAAGAGCAGGTTTTTATTTTGTTGAAGATTTTCACCAAACATTCTGGTGTAACACATGTCCGTGATAAAAGTTTAGAAAACCTTTCGACTATCGACGTCTTAGTGTAGAGATCGAGGTAAACGCCTACTCAACTGAGTTTTGTTTATTTAAGTTTAATTCTTATTTCTATTTTCGTCCCCTACAAAGACCATTAGGTCTAAATTAAAGGTTCTATAAAGTAACTGTTTTGATTATTGAAAAACACGTTGCGGCCATATAATTATAACATTGTTCAAAATGGTCATCATTACAAAATATCTTGGATCTGTATAAGGGAAAGGAGGAAAGGCCCTCTTAAAAATAATTCGTATACGTTTATATCATGTAATAAAGCTTGAATTTGTCTCTTCGATTTCCTTCCGTGTCCAAGAAAGAAACCACACGTGTATATACTTAGTGGCTATGAACTTTGTATTTCTGGTCATACAAATCAGAAAAAAACCTGGAGGTTTAATATCTAATCCTCATTTTTATCTATTGAATCATTATTACCATCACATTTTTGAGTTACAAAGCCGATTAAAGCTTAAGAGGATTACAGAGCAAGAATCATCGATCTTCAGATCAATGATCACTGGCAAGTGTCACCGGCTTTTAGGGCATAAGATAGCAAGCGTTTGCTTCGTAATGGGTTTTTACTGTCGCCCTCGCACATTTTTCGAGTAGGAAAAGAGGGGAAAGACGTAGAGCGCGAGAGAGAGAGAGAGAGAGAGAGAGAGAGAGAGAGAGAGAGAGAGAGAGAGAGAGAGAGAGAGAGAGAGAGAGAGAAAGAGAGCAACACACATACACAAGCACGCACGCACACACACACACTGACACGAACGTACGCACAGACACACCCCCCACACACAAACACACACACTGACACACACACACACACACACACACACACACACAGACACACACACACACACACACACACACACACACACACACACACACACACACATACACACACACACACAAACACACACACACACACACACACGTGCGCGCGCGCACAGCGAACTAATTTTGTGTTAGAAAAATAAAGTTTAAGGAGATTTCGTTTTGTTGATGTTGGAAAAGGCTTTGCCATGCAAAGAAAGCACGTAGCCTAAACACTGCTGGCGTGTCCTGCCACGTTACAGGTTGCTGGTGAAGACAGAAAAAAGCCAAACGCGTGGATCCCACGTTAAATGGACAGTAAGTGATTGTTAGGCATAATGCATACAGCTGACCAATGCTTCTGCCATTTCATGGTCAATGGTCAACGGTCACGGCTGTACCTGAAATAATTACAGGATGGATAACATGGAAACGACGAAGAAAGTCTACTGCTTTCTTTGAAAATCCTGATTTGAAAAGAAACACAAAAAAGCGCACCAGTTTTTGTGTGAAGAAAAACTAGGCTTAAAGCAGATTTTGTTGGAAAAGACCTTGCCGTGCACAGGAAGCACGGAATCTAAACACTGCTTCCGTGTGCTGCCATGTGATAGGGTGCTCGTAAGGACAGGAAACCCACAAGCTCTCATCCCGTGTTGGTTTAAACAAGATTTTATTCCGAGAAAATGGGGTTGCATATAGTTACAGCAGGGGCGGATCAGTTGCTTTGTAAGGGGGGGGGGGGGGTGCACTTTGAATCGAAAGTGAATGTGATGGGCGCGAAGCGCCCAAATTTGCTAGGGGGGTCCGGGGGCATGCCCCCCCGGAAAAAAATGTTGGCTCAAAGAAGCAAAATGGTGCCATCTGGTGCCATTTGAACTTATAAATGGTCATAGAATCAGCTTTCCAATTATTTTTTTTTGTGCTGGAGGGGGGGTGCACGTGCACCCTGTGCACCCCCCTCGTCCGCCCCTGAATAGTACATCAGGGACAACATATTATTGGGACCACACAACCAGCTAAGCTTAAATACTAAGTGTGGTTATATGCATACTTACATCTAAATAGGAATCATTGTCTCACGTAAGTGTAGCCTATGCGATGCTAAACTTTGTCTGTCTGTGCCTGTGTATGTGTGTGTGTGTGTGTGTGTGTGTGTGTGTGTGTGTGTGTGTGCGTGTGTATATGTGTGTGTGTGTGTGTGTGTGGGTGTATGTGATAGAAACTTTAACATTTGACTAAACACAGAAATACTAATTTTACCTGGTTATTATCCAAGCAACAGCTTCAAAATATTGAAGCAATGATCAACATTGTGTCGGCATGTGTGTAGTTAAAGCGTGTATCCAAAGAAAACGGGTGGTGGGGGGTTTTGAAGGGGTACAAGCAGTTGACTGGTTTGTGACGTGTGTGGTATGTAGACCAGGTCAGGTGTCAAGACCAGGTCAGGGGTCACGCGAAGGATTGTGGTATACATAGATTCACTTCTCCAGTTCACCTCTGCATTCGCCGATTCGGGGAAGACGATTTCACGTTGTTCGGTTTCTAAGCTCCAGAAAAGTAAATAAAGAAGATACCGAAGGGAGATTTCCTACAATTTGATCTGCACAGCGTTTTTCCAATGTCCACGCGAGGAAGAGCTGTCGAAAGCGCAGTGTCGATCTGGCAGTCGTATCCCGGTTCCGGTAAGAACAGAGACAGATCTAGTGTCTCCCACTTTGATAACGTGTCACCTACTGTTAATCCGTTTTGTTTTAATTTCTTTTTATTTCAGCAGACACAGATGTCAAACACAGTGCTAGGCAGTCACCTCTAGTGAAATGAGTTGATCTAAAGTGCCTGTAATGTTTGGATGTCTTTGTTCTTGGTTCGATTTATGTGAATTTCAAGACTTGCAGTAGACCTAGAGTCTCAAGTTTACTCCGCCCGTATAAAACTGTCCACCATTTACTTGAACATGCAGATAAAATTATAAAGAAATAGAATGAATCTGTTCTCAAAGTCAAAATGATCACGATTTTGCTTCAGATTCAAAACATGCACTGTCATGGTTTTGTCTGTATAATTTGATAAGTCTTATACTGTACCTTGCAACAACTTCCTTGAACTTGAAAGACAGTTTTTGAATGCTAGATCTGTATCGCGTTTCATTCCAGACTCGATCCTCTCTTTGATTGTACTGTTTGCTTAGAAACTTATTAATTTAATTAATTATTAAGCGTTAGTTTTAACTCTGTGTGTGTGTGTGTGTGTGTGTGTGTGTGTGTGTGTGTGTGTGTGTGTGTGTGTGTGTGTGCATGTGTGTGCGCGCGTGTATGTGTGAGTGAGTTTGTGTTCCTGTTTGTTGATTTCTTACGGGAGCCTTGAAGGCTTCGCCTCTTGTTTTTTAAAAAGTGATCAGTTGGATCATTTTCGTTATCGCGAAAAAACGTTAACTCGAAAAAAAATATTGGTCCCTTTCATTTCGTGTAAAGCGATCTCGACTGTACAACAAATACAAGCTGTCTCAAGAGGATGTTACAGGTACAGACAGCAATGGTTTAAACTTAGAGGACCAACAGAAACAGTGCCAATGGAACACTGTAAAATGTAAAACATGTAATAATCACACGACGAAAAAGATCACCGGACATTAAATTCATTCAAACTAAGTAACACAAGTAAAAAGAATGGAAAAGATAAAAGAAACAACTTGACAACCCTCAAACAGGCGGCTTCTTTTTTCAAACAATTTATGTGTACATTTAGCATGGCATTGCTCACGTGAAAGGGCAGATCTGCATGAGAATTTACCACATTAGT
The DNA here is from genome assembly GCF_037325665.1 of Littorina saxatilis. NCBI lineage: Eukaryota > Metazoa > Mollusca > Gastropoda > Littorinimorpha > Littorinidae > Littorina > Littorina saxatilis. Next base: position 4,682,837 of record NC_090256.1, on the reverse strand, counting down.
CCTGGTAAAGCTTTCTGCCTTCAAAATATATCAATATTGTGTGGTTCAGACAAATAGCACAAAAAAGGTAATGTCGCCTCTTTAGAAAATTCCTTCTCTCTAATAATGGGGTGTGCGCTCTATTTCTTCTTTGGGGGACAAACATGACACAGTCAGATATGACTCAGAATATAATCTTTCTCATCTTACGGCTTCAAGTCATGTATTTTATGTTTTTAAAGCACTGGTTACAAGGACAAATGACACTGATTTAAGGAAGAACTTCAGACAGCAGTACATGCACATATATTTCCAACACTAACTATTTTCATTGAAAATTTTTCTTAAAACTCTCGGACTACAAACAATTTTGTAACAAATTTTCATTCATAAGAATCTGGGTAACAAAAAATAATGTTGATATGTGAAAATTCTAAGTATGTGTAGAGAAAGATGTATCAGAAGCAGGCATGGGAATTGTCCGCCGAAAGGCAAATTTCCGCCGAAATATATATTTTTCTGCCGAAAAAGCAAGATCTCAGTGTCCGCCGAAACAATAAATGGGGGAGGCAAAAATTGTTCTGAATACTGAATTAAATGGCAAACTTGGAGCTCACATGACACCACATTGCACAATTTGGGTTCTTTGGAGAAAAAAAGTGGTGTGGGGGGGGGGGGGAGAGCATGCCCCCGGACCCCCCTAGTAAGGCTAGGCACTTCGCGCCTTCAACTTTGATATTACTTACACATTTTCAGCCGTTTTTACTTTTTTCAATTCCCATGGCTGCAGAAGACAATAATTTATGCTCCCCTCTTAGACCCACACAAAAGTTGGTCTGACAACAAGCCACCTTATCTTTAACTGTCATCTTTTCTATCTAATTCCAATCAATTCTTTCACCGGTGACTTTACATACTACACTGCTATTGGCAGCTGTACTGTTTCAAATATTTTCTTCATTATTTAGAGTGGGAATAACAATTTCCAGTGATTTTGATTCTCTGTTAACAGAATAATGCTTTTGGATATAAAAGCGAGACAAAACTAGGAGAAAGAGAAAGGTACAAAAACATAGAACAGCCTCCCCAAAGAGAAGGTATGAAAACCACATGGGTGTCAACTCCTGCATCAAATAACCCAGCACGATGGGGTTTGCTATGTTTCCTAATGATGAGGCTATCAGTATGCTTGATGCCACCCGACCTGTTACTCTGAGAAATTTTTCTTCCATCCACGAAAACCCTGTGGGAAAAATTGCAGACATCGATGCCCCTACCATAACGGTACATATCCATACACCCAAGCCTATACCCTCTTGTGAAAACCACAAAAATGAGAATAAAGAGACAGCCAAGGAAAGACCGAGGAGGAACAGAAGTTTGACCGAAGACAAGACCTGAACTGCAAATATGCCAAAAAAAAACGACCAATGGCAAATGACGCCCAAAATGCTGAGGTAAGTTGAGCTGCTTCTGTCTTGCTCCAGTGCAAATGCTTGACGACAAACGTTGACAGATACGCTGCACACGTGCGGTCTACAGAGCAGTACAAGAAGTAAAAGCAACAAAAAGTAAACAAAACGAAGATGAAAACGCCAGTCGGCAAGGGTTGCTTGGTAACACTCTTCTTCTCATCGGTATGATCTTGTCTTCTTTTCTCCGACCTGTCCGTGCACAGCTGCACAGCGAACGGTAGCACAATCAGCAGGATGATGCTTCCGGAGATGAGATACGCGTAGTGAACGATCGTGGTGACAGGTGCAGCAGGGACGGTGGAGTTGGTTGTGACGTTAGAGCTTTCTGCAGTCACTGTTGAATTTAGCATGCTTAGAGTTGAGTTGTAGAGGGAGGGAGCCGCAGTACTGGTAAGAAGATCAAGACTGCCCTCAGGAGTTGGTGTGAGGAAAGGCTCTGTAGCTAAAGGACCAATGATACCGCCTAAGGCAAAGGCAAAGTGTATGGTTTGCATCGCAGTCTCTCCTTCCTTTCCCCAGATGCGCACCAATTCTGCATTGCCAACTGAAGCATAAAATACAAGCACCAGTATTTATTGCCCTGGGATCTATTACCTGGTTCATCAATGGCTAAATAACAAAACAGTTATTAAAAATCATGTTTATTAATGTCAATGCACTTGGATCGAGAAGTGAAAAATTGGACAGGACACATAATAACATTTGGAAAGTTTATAATTAGTAAGGTTCCCCAAATACATCAGCAAAATAATTTTCTCTCACTGATTTTAGAACCATCATCATGAAAACACAATTTCTTTCTCACGCCAAATTTCCTAGAACTGAAAAAGCATAGTTTTGTTAATGCACTTTAACTGAGTTTAGGGTTCACAAATTCACATTTTTCATGCAAATGTAACCGAGTGCACAAACTACAACAATCTTCTTCTTCTTCTTCTTCTGCGTTCGTGGGCTGAAACTCCCACGTACACTCGTGTTTTTGCACGAGTGGAATTTTACGTGTATGACCGTTTTTACCCCGCCATTAAGGCAGCCATACGCCGTTTTCGGAGGAAGCATGCTGGGTATTTTTGTGTTTCTATAACCCACCGAACTCTGACATGGATTACAGGATCTTTTCCGTGCGCACTTGGTCTTGTGCTTGCGTGTACACACGAAGGGGGATAAGCCACTAGCAGGTCTGCACATAAGTTGACCTGGGAGATCGGAAAAATCTCCACACTTAACCCACCAGGCGGCCGCGGCCGGGATTCGAACCTTCGATCTTCCGATTAAGAGGCCGACGTCTTACCACCCCGCCACTGCACCCGTCACTACAACAATCAACGTTGGAGGCAAAGCCAGTCCAACAGGGATGGGAATGGTAGAGCAAATTAATAGCCCTATAAACACTGCCATGGGTACGCATGGGTTCCCAAGAGCATACAGGGAGACAGCAGCAGCCAGACCTCATCACAAACAGCCAGACCCCATCACAAACAGCCAGACCCCATCACAAACAGCCAGACCCCATCACAAACAGCCAGACCCCATCACAAACAGCCAGACCCCATCACAAACAGCCAGACCCCATCACAAACAGCCAGACCCCATCACAAACAGCCAGACCCCATCACAAACAGCCAGACCCCATCACAAACAGCCACTCCGCGGGTGTGCCGTCTTCCAACCTACCAAAAACATTGAGCTAAGAGTACTACAAATAGATCACGCTTTGGCAGGGAGATTACTCCGTCAATGCAGAGTAACTGCCCGTGATGAGGGGGACTACTGCGTCACCCTGTCACACAGAGTATGTGTACAGTCCCCCCCCCCCCTCACCTGTGTCCAAGCCTCCACCGAAGAGAGACACCATGAATTGGATGAAGATCATCATGGCGTAGATGGCGCACCAGGGCAAGGCCACAGTGGTCACCCCCATGCCCAGCACACACATCAGCAAGAGCAGCGACTTGTTCAGCTTGTCGTACACCACCCCTGCCACCAGCGAGCCCACCAGGTAGCCCACAGAGCTAGAGGTGAAGAACAACGAGGCGGCCTCCACATCCGTCTGGGTGATGATCTGAATGTCCAGGAAAGCCGGGCCTCGCTGACCGATGGTAAAACCCGGTAGCTCAGTTGGTAGAGCACTGGACTTGTGATCGAAAGGTCGCAGGTTCGAATTCGGGCCGGGACGGACACGGGTCAACTTTATGTGCAGACCCAGAGACGGAAGCCATGTCCCACCCCCGTGTCATCACAATGGCACGTAAAAGACCTTGGTCATTCTGCCATAAGTGCAGGTGGCTGAATACACCTAAACACGCAGACACCTGGGTAGCGCGACTCCGTTGCTGCTAGCTTTCCACTGGGAGGAAGCGACCCGAATTTCCCAGCGATGGGACAATAAAGTAATGAGAAATGAGAAATGAGAAATGAGAAAACCCTGCACACACGCACAACACATGACATCATGCAGTGGACCCCCCCCCCCCCCCCCCCCCCTATCTCCCCCACCTTTTTAGACCTTGTGTGTTGAGAACTCTCTTTTCAGATTTTTTGGTTATCAATGTCTGTAAATTTACCTCCATTTTTAGATCCCCTTCGATGTAAGACCTGAGTTTTACAGATTTGTATTTATTCAACTGTGCTACTGCACAAACACAATGACTTGTTCAGTTGTTGAAAAATAATAATACAATGACTGACCTGCAGTGAGCATGCTCAACATGTTCACACATCCTTTCATTCATGGGCAGGGTTCATTTCACTTTTACTTACACTATTTACTAGGTGTACACACAGAGGTTGACAGACAGACAGGCAGGCACACACACACAGGCAGGAACACACAGACAAACACACAGACACACACACAGACATGCACGCACGCACAAACAGACACACCCGCACACACACTTTAAAGTCGCCTGTTTGATAACTGTTCATCTAATGGTAACAGGTAAAGGGAAGTAATTAATCCTGATTATTCTATGCTCTTCATTATCTTCCTTTCACTGTTCTAGAATTCTTTATGTGACTTCACCATGGTTAATATTGCGTCAATTGTTGCGCCCAAATTTCTGTTGAAAAACAAACACATCATCAACCAGGCATCCAAAACCTTGTTTTCCTTCAATAGTGAAATCGTTTAAATGATCATTCGCCTGGCTTGTGCTATCATGTTAGAATGTGTCCACATCCACACAGGATAACATAACACGCCTTGCGTTAAAAGCTTAAACAACTAAAATTCAGTTAGAGAAACAATTCTGGATGAATTTTCAACAACAACAGGCTGAGCATCGAGTCTTGCAAAAACCTTTATCCAACGCTGTTTTTCCAGCAGAACCGAAAAACATAGGTATCAATCTAAATAGTTCTTCAAACGACGGATTACGGCAGCTGATATGCTTTAGTGATTCTCTGTACCGAGCGGTCCCGTGAGTGTTAAGCGCTCCAGCACAATCTAAACAAGAAATTCCTCCGAGGTAGGAAAAACACCCCCGTCCTTACCATTCTCACTGCCACCAACTGAGAAGGTTATTTCCCTTTGACCATTAATATGTCCCTCTATAAGTCCTTGTAGAACCTTAATCCACCAATAACTCCCTAACCGTGTGTTTGACTGGTCCCAATTTTTGTAAGGACCGTCTCAGGAATGTATAGAACCTGTTCACCAAGTTTGGTGACGATCGGTCCGTTCATTCTTGAGATCTATATGCGAACACAAACACACAAACAAACAAACACATCGACCGAATCCTATACACACCCCTATACCGGGGGTGTAACAAAGCCATGATCATAAGCGTGTGAAGGAAATCACAAATAACACTGTAACAGGCAAAGTTTGACAGTGATATCCTCCACGCTTTTAGAGCGCTAACCAGAGATATAGCGTGACATAGCAAAGTGTGTTCAGCTCACTGACCGGAAATAGTTGATGTTGTAAATCGCAACTAGGGTATTGTTACACTTTACCACTGTTCTTGGAC
>NC_090256.1:4664906-4672406 GCF_037325665.1 Littorina saxatilis | reverse complement strand
TTTGTACTGTGTGTAAAAGCCTGACAGTATCTGTGATGGGTATGTGTGTGTGTCTGCGCGTGTGTGTGTGTGTGTGTGTGTGTGTGTGTGTGTATTTGTGTGTGTGTGTGTGTGTGTGTGTGCGTGTGTGTGTATTTGTGTGTGTGTATGTGTATGTGTGGCTTTAATCACGCCTTCTTTGTAGGTTTGTGTATTGGTTGAACTATTGTGAAAGGCTGGACCAATATCGCGATCCTTACTTAGTCAGGGGAGGATTTAGCCTTGAACAATTTGGAATGATTACTTAGATTGTATGTTTGAGCTGAAATCTAATTCTTATCGCTTTATCTGCTCTATACGAGAGTTTACTTGTCTTCTGGAACGATTGGGATTATTGTTATGCGAATTTGTTTTGAGCGAAGCGTATTGTCTTAGTCTTCACTCAGTGAATGGCTGGTTTGGACCGTTTAAAAAAGGTGTAACCCTCATCGCAGGTTTGAGCTGAAAAACGATTCTGATTGCATTGTCTACTTTATACGAGAAATCGTCTTTGAAAAGTTATACGGAATCTTGTAATGTCAACTTGTTTTAATCGTACGCATTCTCTTGGTCCGCATTAAGTCAGTCGTTGATGTAGCCTTGAAGCACTTGGAATAGTAAACCCTCTTTGTAAGTTGGAGCTGAAATGCGATTCTTATCGCGTTATCTACATTGTACGGGACATTGTCTGCTGAAACTGTAGGAAATCCGCAAGCTTGTGTTGAGTGTAAGATCAGCAGGTCTGACAAATACATATCAAATAAAAAAGAATGGTGTTATAGTGTCTGTCATTAGTATATTGGTTGGTTGACTGAGTTCTTTCTTGCTAGTTTGCATGCTTGTTTTTTTGTGTGCTTGCTTGCTTGCCTGATTTGTTTTGTAAAAAAGAAATATATCTTGCGCCTCTGTGCCAGCTAGTCAGCTGATTACGAACACAAGCATGGCATGGTCTGACTAGACAGCTGCATGTAAGGTAAAATAAGCAACTTCATACTACTTTTTCTAAAAAACAGTTTCTACATGCACCTGGGCTCCCTATCACGTGCACCGCCAGTGTCAATAAAAACATTCTCTAATCGAAGCTTGTGCGGACTGTGATTCAATACATTAAAACCTCCTGTGTGACCTGAGAACGTGTGTTTCTCTGCTAATCCCTTGCCATTCGATCCGCTTCACTGCAAGCGGCGTCATCTGAACTCAACAACTCTTAAGGGACTCCGCTCGCATATGTGACTTCAGCAGGACCGACGACGCACTGCAGATTATCCCAGCCCGCTACACGTTGCATGAAAGGAAAACAGGCCAAGTACTTGTCATAATCCCTATCGCGGCATAAATAATAGGCCGTGCGTCGTCTGTGCCGCTGAAACTGAGCAGGTATAATCTGCCCTTTCTGCGTCGTCGGTCCTGCTGAAGTTAGATATGTGAGCGGAGCCCCTTACAGACACCTTCCTTGTTGTGTTAACGACCCCTTGTTGTGTTAACGACCAGTTACACAAGCACAGCGTTGTTTGGGCTGTATGGTTTACTGGTCGTTAACACAAGCACAGCGTTGTTTGGGCTGTATGGTTTACTGGTCGTTAACACAAGCACAGCGTTGTTTGGGCTGTATGGTTTACTGGTCGTTAACACAAGCACAGCGTTGTTTGGGCTGTATGGTTTACTGGTCGTTAACACAAGCACAGCGTTGTTTGGGCTGTATGGTTTACTGGTCGTTAACACAAGCACAGCGTTGTTTGGGCTGTATGGTTTACTGGTCGTTAACACAAGCACAGCGTTGTTTGGGCTGTATGGTTTACTGGGGATAGGAGCATCCTCCACTTGTACACATATCAACCATCTACAGTCTGCCTGCTTTCTGTCGGATTTGATTGTTGTAGTTTGTTGTTTTTGTTTTGTTTTGTTTACTAAATCATAGGGCGGGGGGGGGGAGGGGTGTGTGTATTAATGCATAAATATATCCCTGCGCCTTGAGTCCGAGTCTGGAGATACGCGCGCGATATAAGACTTCATATAACAGTTATAATATATAACACCAGTTTCAATCTGCGAGATTTATACAGAAATAAAGTCCCTGCAAAGGAAGCCGCCAGGCTGTGGGTTGTTGCAGCGTGTTCATGTTAAAGGTGCTCTTTCTTCATATACCGTAATATACAATTCAGACCAGATCTGTGCTCGTGGAAATGATAACTGACAAAGGTAGGATGATATTTGTGAAGAGACAATTTCCAGTGAAGTTATGTCTCACTCCTTGTAGCCAAATGGTTGGCTGGTTGCATGTTTCGTTATCACCTTGCTGGCTTTCCGTCCTTCTTTCCTTGTTGCTGTCTATCTATTTCTCTATATCTCTACTTATCGATCTATCTATCAATCTATCTATCTATAAATCATTCAATCTATCGATCTATCTATCTATCTTATCTATCTTTCTATCTATCTATCTGTCTATCTATCTATGTATGTTCGTCTATCTATCTATTTCTGTCTATCAATCTATTTATCTATCTATCCATCTATCTATCTATCTATCTTGTCATGAGGCATCTATGGATCGATCTATTTATTTGGGAGTAAGGGGGTGGTGAAGACGTGGGTATAGATGAGGATGCAGTTTCCTTGCTCCTCGCTCGACCTCTTCTTCAAACTTCGAATAAAATACAATTACACTCACTCTCTGGGCTGAACCATGGCTCACCTTTTACTCTCGAACAGGTCACTCAGGCATCACTATTTGTTATGGAAATTATCCTATTGCCGGGATGGAGGAAACACAGCGTATGAATAGAGGTGGATGTTGACAAAGAAAACAGGATTTGCATGTCTCCAGGTCTGCTCTAGAAAATGCTCTCACGAGTGCTCTGTTATGATGTGGGCCATGGGAGCCGTTTTTTCTACACGGGCATCGACACCATGCCCTGTGAAAAGCGCGCAGATTGTGCCCTTAGTATGTGTTGGTTCAAACAAAACTTAGGTTTCGCCTTTAGTTGGTTTAAACAAAACTTAGGTTTCACCCTTAATTGGTTTAAACAAAACTTAGGTTTCGCCCTTAGTTGGTTTAAACAAAACTTAGGTTTCACCCTTAATTGGTTTAAACAAAACTTAGGTTTCGCCCTTAGTTGGTTTAAACAAAACTTAGGTTTCGCCCTTAGTTGGTTTAAACAAAACTTAGGTTTCGCCCTTAGTTGGTTTAAACAAAACTTAGGTTTCGCCCTTAGTTGGTTTAAACAAAACTTAGGTTTCGCCCTTAGTTGGTTTAAACAAAACTTAGGTTTCGCCCTTAGTTGGTTTAAACAAAACTTAGGTTTCGCCCTTAGTTGGTTTAAACAAAACTTAGGTTTCACCCTTAATTGGTTTAAACAAAACTTAGGTTTCACCCTTAATTGGTTTAAACAAAACTTAGGTTTCGCCCTTAATTGGTTTAAACAAAACTTAGGTTTCACCCTTAGTTGGTTTAAACAAAACTTAGGTTTCGCCCTTAGTTGGTTTAAACAAAACTTAGGTTTCGCCCTTAGTTGGTTTAAACAAAACTTAGGTTTCGCCCTTAGTTGGTTTAAACAAAACTTAGGTTTCGCCCTTAGTTGGTTTAAACAAAACTTAGGTTTCGCCCTTAGTTGGTTTAAACAAAACTTAGGTTTCACCCTTAGTTGTTTTAAACAAAACTTAGGTTTCGCCCTTAGTTGGTTTAAACAAAACTTAGGTTTCGCCCTTAGTTGGTTTAAACAAAACTTAGGTTTCGCCCTTAGTTGGTTTAAACAAAACTTAGGTTTCGCCCTTAGTTGGTTTAAGCAAGGTAGGTCCTCAAACTTTTACATCAGAACAGAAGCACTTCAGATTGAACATAGCGCTCGACATTTTACGCTTATTTGAGGCAGATCGAGAGGGTTTTATGTCCCGATTTGTTTGTTATGATAAAACTAGGGTACATCACTTTCAACCTGAAACCAATCAACCATTCATGCAGAAGGGGCATCAAGGTTATACCCACCTAAAGAAGGTCAGGGTCATTTCCCCTTGAAAAGGTGATGGCATCTGTTTTATTGGACGCAGAGGGGTATTTACTGTTGGAATTAGTTTCAAAAGATGAGACAGTTACTGGTGAATTCTATTTCATACTTCTGAGTCAACTAAGAGAGCATATCAAGGCTAAGCACCGAGGAACTCTCCGGAAATTGATGTTGCTCCGTTAAGACACCGACCCAGCCCGAAAGTCCTTGGTTTCCATGGCAAAACATCATTAATGCGGCTTGGAAATTGTTAACCATCCGCTGTAGTCACCAGATTTGCCACCCTCAAACGATATTATGTTTTCAACCATGAGGAAGTACCCCAGCTAGGGTTGAGCACTACGAAACGGACAATGACGTCATGACTGCCTTTGAGGACTTCCAACGGTTGCAATACAAATGGTTCTGCAGCAACAACAATACGGATCTGAGGCACAGATGGAACAAGTGTGTGGAGGTCCGGAGGGACAATGTTGAAATGTAATCTTTTTCTAGGCTCGTAAGTCAACTCCTTCCTGGTCGAGCCCGATACTTTTCAGTTGACCCTCGGACTTGGTTTGTTAATGCCACTGCTATATAAGACGCAGAACGTTGGTCACTGTGCTAGCTATTCTTTGGACAGTTGCAACTGGATAAAGCTTATATCGATGGTATTGACACAAATATCACGCAGCAGACATCACCTCACTTGTACAATGTATTAATTGGTTGTCGATACAACTGCTCATATAAAGTGCATGCACTTGAACACTGCGCTCTATTCGGAGGTGTCGAAGCTGGATATAGATTACATCGATGTCTCGGGCGTAGGAATGGGAGTCGGTGATTTACTTGTTTAATATTGTTCTGGTCCGAGTCAGACGGGGAATCTTTTTTTCTGTCCCTTCTTTTTCGTGTCTTTTTTACTTTGCGAAAATCTGTTCATTCCTGTCACACACACACACACACACACACACACACACACACACACACACACACACACACACACACACACACACACACACACACACACACACACACATATATATATACATACATACATACACTCTCTCTCTCTCTCTCTCTCTCTCTCTATCTCTCTCTCTCTTTCTCTCTATGTTATATATATAATCTAAGCTTGAATGTAAATTTTATCTTTGAAATGATTGTTTGCTTTGTGATTCGTAACTGAAATAACCATAGTATTGTGTTGCTGAGTAATTGATGCATGAATTGGTGTCTCGCAGAAATACACGCCCCTGAGGAAGGCCTGGCAACAGGTCAAAAATGTGGGCTGCCACTTGAAATTCTTTGTTTGGCTTTTCTTTTCCTTGATTTTGATATACATATAAGCGGCGTCATCTGAACCCAACAACTCTTTACGGACACATGCCTTCTTGTGTTAACGACCCGTTACACAACCACAGGACTGGGTGGCCGAGTGGTAACGCACTTGCGCTCGGAAGCGAGAGGTTGCGAGTTCGACCCTGGGTCAGGGCGTTAGCAATTTTCTCCCCCCTTTCCTAACCTAGGTGGTGGGTTCAAGTGCTAGTCTTTCGGATGAGACGAAAAACCGAGGTCCCTTCGTGTACACTACATTGGGGTGTGCACGTTAAAGATCCCTCGATTGACAAAAGGGTCTTTCCTGGAAAAATTGTAAAGGCATAGATAAAAAATGTCCACCAAAATACCCGTGTGACTTGGAATAATAGGCCGTGAAAAGTAGGATATGCGCCGAAATGGCTGCGATCTGCTGGTTGATGTGAATGCGTGATGTATTGTGTAAAAAATTCCATCTCACACGGCATAAATAGATCCCTGCGCCTTGAGTCCGAGTCTGGAGATACGCGCGCAATATAAGACTTCATATAACTAAGCTGTGTTGGGGCTGTATGGTTTACTGGGGATAGGAGCATCCTCCACTGGGGATAGGAGCATCCTCCACTGGGGATAGGAGCATCCTCCACTGGGGATAGGAGCATCCTCCACTGGGGATAGGAGCATCCTCCACTGGGGATAGGAGCATCCTCCACTGGGGATAGGAGCATCCTCCACTGGGGATAGGAGCATCCTCCACTGGGGATAGGAGCATCCTCCACTTGGACACATACCAACACCCTACAGCCTTCCTGCTTTCTGTCGGATTTGATTGTTGTTGTAGTTTGTTGGTGTTTTTTTTTGTTTTGGACACTGCGCTCTACTCTGAGGTGTCGAAGCTGGATATAGATTACATCGATGTCTCGGGCGTAGGAATGGGAGTCGGTGATTTACTTGTTTAATATTGTTCTGGCCCGAGTCAGACGGGGCATCTTTTTTTTTCTGTCTCTTCTTTATCGTGTCTTTTTTACTTTGCGAAAATCTGTTCATTCCTTTCTGTATCTGACTTGCTGGCTGACCGGTTGGATCTCTCTGACCGTCCCCACCCTCCCCTTCCTTCTCCGGCTCCCCCCTCACGTGCTTTCAGCCTGTCACTCAAAACCACGTCAAGCGACTCATCACCAAGACGGCCATCAAGACCTGCGAGCTAGATCCCCTGCCAGGCTTCCTCTTCACCAAGTGTCTGGACAAGCTCCTGCCGTCTATCACAGATATCATCAACATATCCCTGGCCACAGGCGTCGTTCCCGACTGCTTCAAGTCTGCCGTTGTCCGCCCACTCATCAAGAAGCCCGGCCTTGACGTCAACGAGTTGAAGAACTACCGTCCTGTGTCCAACCTGCCCTTCCTCTCCAAGCTTCTGGAGCGTATCATCCTGGAGCAGTTGAGCGCCCACCTGTCTCGGAACTCGCTGATGCCAGTGTACCAGTCAGCGTACCGCCCTCACCACAGCACCGAGACGGCGCTCCTGCGAATCACCACGGACCTCCTGAACGCAACAGATAGCGGTCTCGTCTCTGCCCTTGTGCTGCTGGACCTTTCCGCGGCCTTCGACACGATCGACCACCAGCTACTCGTCGATCGCCTCAGTTCCACGTTCGGCATTCACGACACCGCCCTCTCTTGGTTTAGGAACTACCTCCAGAACCGCTCTCAGACTGTCACCACTGATTCGTTCTCTTCTCAGCCTGTCCCTGTCCGCTTCGGCGTCCCACAAGGATCTGTCCTCGGCCCTGTCCTTTTCACCCTGTACACCCAACCCCTCTCCCTGGTCATCGAACGCCACGGCCTGAACTACAACTCCTTTGCTGATGACACGCAGCTCCAGAACAGCGCCAAGCCGGAGGACGTTGACGATCTCCTTGGATCCATCTCCAGTTGTTTCACTGACATCAAGAACTGGATGACTGAGAACAAGCTGAAGCTGAACAGTGAGAAGACGGAGGCCCTTCTCGTTGGAACACGACAGAAGATTGCTTCCCTCACTGTGACCGACCTCCAGCTGGATGACGCGACTGTTCCATTCTCCCCTGCTGTCAAGAGCCTTGGCGTCTTTCTCGACTCCACTCTCTCCATGCAGACACACATCTCCTTCATCATCAAGACCTGCTTTTTCCACCTA
>NC_090256.1:4647406-4659906 GCF_037325665.1 Littorina saxatilis | reverse complement strand
AGCATCTCTTTTTGTTTTCTTTACCTTTGTTTATTGTGTTTTCGATATTTGTGTTTATTTTTTGCTTGACTTATCTGTTTTATTTTAATGTTTGCTATTCACATCGTGTGATAAATGTTTCTTCTCAGTCTCCGAGTCAGTTTAGTTTCTGCACGCCGCTTTGGTACTCCTTGTTTTTCTTTCTGGTGTTTTGTGCGCGACTGATTTGCGGATTTATTTTTATTCCTTTCATATGCAGTTGAAATGCAGTTGAAGTGTTGTGGGTGTTATTGTCTGTATATGCTATGTTGCGTCTGTGTATGCCTACAAGAACTTTGGGTGTAATGTGCCTGTGGTCTGCTCGCAGTCGAGCACAGAAAACATGGCGGCGCCCTGCAGGCAAATTCGTGGAAAGTCTTCCCGACCGCAGATACCAGCGTCGTCCGCGACGCTGGAAAAACACGGGTTGAGAGCCCTGAATGCTCTGTCTGAGCCTTCACGAGGGCCATGCAAGGTATAGCCGATGTCACGTGGTCTGAATGATGTTATTTGAGAGGATGATAAGTTGGGTTTCGGCTGGGGAAGGATAAGTCTAGAAAACGGCCTAATTGGATTGTTGGTATGTGTTTCCGTTTCTTAGCTTCTAAATAATGATGGAACAGTCTACGTATTTTAATTCTACTTCCTGTTCTGATGGGTAGACTCAAACCTTTAGTAACCATCACCAACGTCAGTTGTTTTTGTATTTATTCTTATTTTGTTTGTTATTCCTTCTTTGCATTATACCAATTTTCCTTCGCCTCCTTCTCCAATTCGTTCTCTTCTCTCCCTCTTCTACCTCTTCTCCTTGTTTTAGTCGTCGTCGCTGTTATCTCTCTTGCTGTTCTTGTTTTCCTCGTTCATCGTTTCTTCTTCGATTTATTTAAATGTTTCTTCCGTTTTATTTTGTCTTCGTTAATTACTTACACTTCTTTTGAGCCCTTGGGAAGACACGCAAACGTGATATGTTTCATTGCGTTTGTAACGACACATTACATGCCTTTTTGGCTTATTCCGCCAAGAAAAGCGCACGCGTCTAATTAATTAACTGCAGCCCAGAATATCCGAGCGCAATTAACCGTAAAAACAAATAGAACGAAACGGGTTGATTGATTTCGATCAAGTAACTGATGCAAGCGACTCGAAATTATGTTTTCTTTTATCCTGACCCGGAAGACGCCAAGGGACATCACTCCCGGCAAACCTTTAACGGCACGGTGACACTTCCGGGTCATAGTTGACCAGCGAGAGCCTTTTCCAGGGCCAGGCATGAAGCTCGTCAGTAATTTGCGAGGACGCTTCGGAGGCAGGGGTATAAAAGAAGAGTTTTTCGATCCAATTTGCAAGGTTTTCCCCTCTAGCTCGTGATTTCCCAAAGAAATCATACGCTTCCCTGATTCCGGAGATATTCTGTTTGAACGGCAGGAGCAATCAGCTATCGATAATTCATATCGCCTGCTGGGAGAGTAAACTCTCTGTGATAGGGGGGGGGGGGGGGAGGGTACAGGAGGTGTTGTGGTATAGGGGCGCAGTAAGGATTTCGGGGAGGGGATAGTGCACTGGTTCTTTCGTCTCTTTGGGGGTTTGCTAAAGCACTTGATATTCATGTGCTCATACGGCCCTAACACATTTTGTAGAGGCCGGAACAGGAAGAACAAGTCGCGTAAGGCGAAATTACTACATTTAGTCAAGCTGTAGAACTCACAGAATGAAACTGAACGCACTGCATTTTTTCCCAATGACCGTAGTCCGCCGCAAGTGCAAAAGGCAGTGAAAGTGACGAGCCTGTGTTCAGCGCGGTAGCGGTTGCGCTGTGCTGCATAGCACGCTTTACTGTACCTCTCTTCGTTTTAACTTTCTGAGCGTGTTTTTAATCCAAACATATCATATCTATATGTTTTTGGAATCAGGAACCGACAAGGAATAAGATGAAATTGTTTTTAAAACGATTTCGGAAATTTAATTTTAACCATAATTTTTATATTTTTAATTTTCAGAGCTTGTTTTTAATCCGAATATAACATATTTATATGTTTTTGGAATCAAAACATGATGAAAAATAAAATAAAAGTAATTTTGGATCGTTTGATAAAAAAACAATTTTATTACAATTTTCAGATTTTTAATGACCAAAGTCATTAATTAATTTTTAAGCCTCCATGCTAAAATGCAATACCGAAGTCCGGCCTTCGTCAAAGATTTCTTGGCCAAAATTTCAATTGAAAAATGAAGGTGTGACAGTGCCGCCTCAACTTTTACAAAAAGCCGGATATGACGTCATAAAAGACATTTATCGAAAAAATGAAAAAAATATCTGCGGATTTCATACCCAGGAACTCTCATGTAAAATTTCATAAAGATCGGTTCAGTAGTTTAGTCTAAATCGCTCTACACACATACACGCACAGACATACACCACGACCCTCGTCTCGATTCCCACTCTATGTTAAAACATTTAGTCAAAACTTGACTAAATGTAAAAAGTAAGTTTCTGAAATGGCAGGAGGGGGAGGAAAACCAAAAAAAGAAATCTTGTAGGTCTCCATATCTGTCCAGTGCACATGGCGGTCTGTACATTTTCATGCATGCTCATTGTCATTTGCCAGGCAGTCTGACTGTCTGCGTCTGGATATTTCACTGCCTCTCTGTTTTGTTATGTCTCTGTGACACCGTTTGTCTGTCTGTCTGTCTGTCTGTCTGTCTGTCTGTCTGTCTGTCTGTCTGTCTGTCTCTCTCTCTCTCTGTCTCTGTCTGTCTCTCTCTCTCTCTGTCTCTCTGTCTCTCTCTCTCTCTATCTTTCTGTCTCTGTCTCTGTCTGTCTCTGTCTCTCTCTGTCTGTCTGTCTGTCTGTCTCTGTCTGTCTGTCTCTCGCTCTCTTTCTCTCTCTCTTTTTCTGTCTCTCTCTCTCTCCCTCTCTGTCTCTCTCTGTCTCTGTCTCTCTCTCTCTCTATCTTTCTGTTTCTGTCTTTCTCTGTCTCTCTCTGTCTCTGTCTCTCTCTCTCTCTCTGTCTATCTTTCTGTCTCTGTCTCTGTCTGTCTCTGTCTGTCTCTGTCTGTCTCTCTCTGTCTCTCTCTCTCTCTCTCTCTCTCTCCCCCCACCCCAGCCCCATCTCTACAGCTGATTTGCTTGGACCATTAAAGCCGCCACGGACATAATTATTAACTTCTCGGAGAAGCTGAACCCCAGACACGGCTACAGATGAAAGGTTTCTTGAAGGACCTAGTCCTGGAAGCGTGCAGGAGATTGAACGGTAACAGGTTGTCCTCAAATTCAACATCACTCCCACGAGCATGCTCGGCAAACGCTGGGTTCGTCGTGATAGACCGCGTTAGGGTTGTTAATGTCTCGATTTTATAGCCTGCGTGGTGGTTACTTTTCTTTAACTCTCCTTACCCCAGCTCCACCTTACCCACTCCCCCCACCCCCCCCCCCCCTCCCCCCACCGCCAAACGCTCAACGTCTTGCCGTGATCAGGATCAAACGATGACGAACTGCAACCTCTCCCAGCACCATCCCCTTGGCACCTGATCGACGTGCATTAACAATTATTCCCGACACCTTTTTACATTTTTTTGTACAAAACTTAAATTACTGTTTGGCATTTAAATTATCAATCATTAACACCAAACGGCCTCCTTTCTCACCGCCTGCAACCCCCCCCCCCCCCCACCAGCCCCGCCCCCCCCCTCCCCGCGCCCAAACACAACTCCCAACATCAACCCTGTTCCAAATCTCGCCTGACGTTCGCCCAGAAGTTGAAGCAGCTATACTAATATTCACTTAACCATTTTGTTCTTCAATATGGGTTCCTTAGCGCTGTGGTAACAACCTGCTTTGCCATCCATGTCTCGCATTTGGATATCTCCATGTGGATTCTATAAGGCATAGTGTCAATTTGCAATCAGTAATTTAGTCGAATAATCAACATTTACTTTCACACGGACCAAAGTCAGCTAGAAATGAGAATTATTATTTTACACGTATAGCTAAAGAATCTAAGTATGGTGGTACTATACTTTTAGGAGAACTAACAGTAGGCTTTAAGATGGATTTTCACCCATCAGGTTTAACCCAATATGTTCTGGGTTGCAGGATTTGTTCCCCTCCAGCTAATATTGCAAGACTATCGCAAAACTTAAGGTTGACTTAAGAATCGGCCATTTCGCTTTACTTGAGTAGAGAGGAACTTCAAACAAATCATTTTTTTCGATTCGGGATCTTGGTTCTTTTACAATTGTGGAACTTAAACAAAGATAAGGGCTGAACAAGTAAAGAATTTGCAACGTCTGTCACGTGAACCTTACTCCTGCAAAACGTGTTCAATCGCATACATGATTTTCTTCTGTTTGATAAAATGGTGGCAATTTTTAAAAGGTATGTCCATGAACTTTTCTCTTGTCTTTTGTGTATCACCAGAAGACAGATCTAGAAGAGGGCTACTGTAAGATTAAAAGAAATAAACAAAAACAACAAAATAGAAATGTTAATTTGACCAACCGCAACTGCTTTCAACTCGCCAAAACCCTTGCCGTCATTTCGGTAGAGAGGGACAAGTGTTGTCATGGTGGGGAAAAGGTGACATTAAGTATTGCCTTAAACTTTCAAAGACGTTCAAACCTTGTGTCCCTATTTCAGCAAATTCGCCAAATATATCGATCATCAGCAACATCCGTGCCATGGAATTGCTGGACTGGAGATTGTCATGATTGCTGTCTTTTTAACACGGGATAAAGGGTGTTATTACTTTGTTGACCTTTGACAGCACATGAAAAACAAGAGGCGAAGCCTTCAAGGCTCCCGTAAGAAATTAACAAACAGTAACACAAACTCACTCACTCCGTCACACACACACACACACACACTCACACACACGCCCCCCCCCCCACACACACACACACACAAACAAACGTATACACTGGCACAAGCACGCACGCACGCATGCGGACACACATACACACACACACCCACATGCACACTCACACACACACACACACACACACACACACACACACACACACACACACCAGCACGCAGAAAACACATATACAGACTCACATAAAAACACATAGACACACTAAAACGTGACACTCACACATACACACACCACACAACACACCCACACCCGCCCACACACACGTTTGCACAACTCCCCCTACACACACACAAACAAACACAAACACACTCAGTCTCTCTCTATCTTTATTTCTCTCCCTCTCACCCCAATCAACCGTGACCCACACACGCTCACTCACCACACCCAACGCAAACCACACCAACCCTGACCCCCACGCCACACTCCGCGCCAACACCCACATGTACAAATATAGATTTTTTTTCACACATGTATCACCACCTCAAACACAAACAGCAGTAAGTATGCACGATGAATGACACATGTACCCAAAACACTTTGGCTGATGGACGCGCGGCCAAGGCCAACCAGTGAACGCATTCAGACAGTCGGCATCTGTTAAAGGCACCTTGTCGTCTGATGTCAATGGATTTGATTTCCAAAAGCTCTCTGTCATCTGCAGTAGTCACAGATATATAAACTTAGTGCGTTAAGCGAGAGAGAGAGAGAGAGAGAGAGAGAGAGAGAGAGAGAGAGAGAGAGAGAGAGAGAGAGAGAGAGAGAGAGAGAGAGAGAGAGAGACACACACAATGATAAAATTGAAAAATTAAAAAATTAAAAAGTTAAAAAGTTTACCAACAAAACATCAGAAAACTTTAAAAAGTTCGGGGGACATCCCTGTTCTATAACGTAGATGCACGTACAATTGTGACAAACGGATTTGCACATAATGTATATTGGAGTTATATGACGCAGGTGTACAACATTTCATGGGCCACGAACTTTGAGTAGGCACCGTGCGGTGAAATATTGTCCGTACAGTGCAGTGATGTCACGTGTGAGATGTGACCAATCAGAGAAGAGTAGTGACTGAGGTCACGTTTGTAGATAGATTAGACAGCAGAGCTTTGCAAACCATTGACAAGAGAAGACGGGTCTCTTACTGGGTAAAGTTTCTCACCGGGCGCTGGGAGGTCGGTTAGACTCGTGCCGCGGTATTGAATCGTTGGATTCAACTGCTGTGTTTACAGCATCCCGGGCCGAGTGGGT
The DNA here is from genome assembly GCF_037325665.1 of Littorina saxatilis. Taxonomy (NCBI): domain Eukaryota; kingdom Metazoa; phylum Mollusca; class Gastropoda; order Littorinimorpha; family Littorinidae; genus Littorina; species Littorina saxatilis. The sequence continues at coordinate 4,653,766 of NC_090256.1, read as the reverse complement.
CGCGGAAGTATCCCGGGCCGAGAGCGGTCGCGGAAGTGGGAACGAGACGGGAGGTTCTGCCTTACGCCCGAGCCGAGAGCTGTGGGAGTGCAGGAGGGGAGACAGCGTGAAGCGCTGTAAAACGGGAACCCCGTCCCCATTCCACCACACGGAGACAGTTTGTGTGGGTGGGGTGGAGCAGTGCGTGCCACTGAATATGTGAGTACGACTGGGAGAAATTAACCAGCGTGATAGCTGTACGGAGATACGTTTCCCAAGTGAACAACCACGAGACGTCGAGCGTCGTGGGTTTTTATCATCTGTGTGGAACAGAAGTGAATATTGACAGAGGTATTGCTTGAGACAATGACTTCGTGTGTAGTGAGACAGACGGGCTCTCACGGAACAAAGCTTAAAATGTTATACGTGTGTGCACGTGAATTGTAGACTGCATGACACAGTAATATGTATGTAATTTTGTGCAGTTAGACTCTGTGTGTTAACAGAAATAGAACTTCCATGTTGAGCGGGAGTGATCTGTAGAATGGATGAAGAATAATATGTTTATGTTGTGTTATTGAACATTCTAATAGAGGTACAGAGGCAAAGGGCCGTAACTGTGTTCGTGTTTTTGTGCCTGGTTGGAATGTGTGTGTGTGTGTGTGAAGGCTAGATAGTAAACAGAGAGTAGCACGCACAATTTCTGATAGGAGTAGATATGCATACATACAGACATACACACGTAAATTCCAGCCGTAACATTTGGTGACCCCGACGTGATTTGTAAAATATTTAGAACATTTTTTCTTTCTGCTTTGGAATAGGGATCTATCTGTTGTTTATTGCCCTTTGCCTTTGTTAAGTTGATTAACTTTGATTAATTTTGTTCTTTTGACTTTGAAATTTTATGATTTGATTTTGAATTTATTTTTTTTTGTTAATGTGATTGATTAGGTTTATTGATTTTGTAGGATTGGTTTGTTGATTTTGTAAGTTTGTTGTAAATAATTAAGGTAATTAGTTGTGATATTTTGATATAGACTTTAATTAGTTTAAGTTTTAGTTTATTTTTGGTTTGTTATTTGCTATTGTAGTAGATTAGGTACTTTGAATTTTTTTTGGTTTAATTTAGTCTGCTGTTTGGTGATTGTGTCATTTTAATATTTTTTTTTGGAATTTGTTTTATTTGCCTCCAACTACATTTGTTCTTGTCTTGTTGATCTAAATTAAGTTAATTTCATTAGTAGTTGTATATTATAGTTATTTTAAGCTACTATTTAAAACTTTGATTAATATGGATTGTTTTACTTCATAAATTTTTTGTTGGAACTTTGTTTTTATTTTGCTTCCAACTGCGTTTCCTTTTGTTGGACTTTACTTATTTTGGGTTTGATTTTCTGATTTCGTATTTAGATTGTTGGTTAGTCTTAAGTATTTACTTGTGTTTGCATCTTTGAACTTTGAATTTTTTCCTACTATTTGTGGTTTGGGGTTCTTGTCTTGTTTGTGGTTGTATATATGTTTTGAAACAAGATTCGTTTTGACTTCATTAACTGAGTATCTGACTTTAATTAAAATTGTTGGATATTGTTGCGTGAGATTTACGCTAAAAACGTGTTTGGATATAGTCTTGTGTTGACTATTGTATCTGGTGAAAGATTTGTTGTGGTACTTGACAGTTTTGAAGTAGATTACTTGATCTTACATTATTGTTGGAAACTTTTTCAAATTTTTTCTCTAAAATCTGGACATATTTTAGTGTGATTTTGAGAGTTAAAAACTTGCACAATGGAGCACGAAGATGATTATGATGCGTTGTTTGAAAAGTTTGTAAAACAGGCAGAGACTTTGGGTCTGGCTACAGAGAAACGTGAGAAATACGTGAAAGAGAGTTTTGATCGTTTGGAGAGAAAACGAGAAAAAGATGAAAGACAAAAAGAATTGGACAGGGAAGAGAGACAAAAAGAAAAAGAAAGGGAAGAAAGAGACAAAGATAGAGAACACCAGTTGAAGCAAAAAGAACAAGAGATTAGGCAGGCTGAACTTAGTGCTGGTTCGCGTACACCGCAAAATGATCGGGATTCTTACACCAGACTCCCTGCATTCAGAGAACAGCAAGATAATATAGACTCATACTTGTTCAGGTTTGAAACTCATGCAAAATCTCTGGGATGGGAAGAGACAAGATGGATCACGTACTTGTCTGCTCTCTTAGAGGGTAACGCATTAAACCTATACCATAGCCTTGCTGCTGCTGGTGAACTAACATACCAATCTTTGAAAAAGAACTTGCTGAAGACATTTCAGTGCACATCTGAAAATGTTAGACAAAAACTCAGATATAGTAAACCAAGCGAAAATGAACCGTTCCAAACTTTTGGAATTGAGTTGCGACGATTGTTTGATCGTTGGGTGGCGCTATCTGGGATAACCACAGATGTTGATGGTTTAACAGACTTGATTCTGGCAGAACAATTCCTTGAAAGTGTATCAGCCGACGTAGCAACTTTCATTCGAGAGAGAGGTCTTGTTAAACTTGATGATATGGTCACAGCTGCCGAGAATTACCGTTTATCACGGAAGTCAGGGTCTACTATTTTCTCAGCTGGTTCCTGTGTTCAGGAAGATTATGTTGGCGCTGCTTTTGCACATGGTGATAATCACGGGGGTGATCAGGAGTTACCGCGAGTTGGTTCTGGTTTTGCTAAGCGTAGTGATAACCAGAATGACGAGAGTTCTGGGAAAGTGACGTCTGATGCTCAGGCATATCCTCAAGGTGATGCATGTAAATCACGTAAACGTAGACGTAGTCGTGCGGACGGTCAGAACCATGATTCATCTCGACCGATCAAGAGCATTTGTTACTTGTGTCATGAGAAAGGTCATAAGATGCTACAGTGTAGATGGCGGACACATCCTGTAAATCCTTGCCTCGCTTGTGGTTTTGACGGCCATAAGTGGAAATCGTGTCCGTACAGAGCGATGGAAATTGGATTGTGGCGTGATGCTGGTCAGAGAGTTCCTTCACCCCGAGAAAAAGACACTTGTTTATTGTGTTTGAGGAAAGGACATTGGGCAGTACAATGTCCATGGCGTAACCATGCTCCGGAAGATAGACTAAGGGAAAACAAGAAGCTTGAAGATGAAGAGAAAAAGAAAGCAGTTGTTCCGGAGATCGTTCCTCCAGTTAAGAAAGTTGTGCAAAGTTTGAAGCTGGAACATGGTAGTGTCAACGAGAGTGAATGTACAGTCCTTCGAGACACGGGTTGTACGATTTCTGGAGTGCGTAGAGGATTGGTGTCAAAAGACCAGTTTGTCAGTGGTAACGTCACTTGTAAGACATTTGGTGGAGAGGTCCTTACTTATCCTCAGGCGAAAGTTAAAGTTGAGACACCTTATGTGTCGGGAGAAATGGTTTGTTGCGTCCTGAATGATCCTGTGGCTGATTTGATAATAGGCAACATTCCGGGGATTTCAGGGAGTGCAGACTGTTTTCCTGATGTTGAGGGGGTTACAGCTAGTACAAATCGTGCGCAGGAAAAGAGAAGAAACCCTCCTGATAAACCTTTGGTTCTGACTCCAGATCAGAAGGTTGCGTGTTCGAATCAGGACTTGGCAGTTGTACGAGAACAACTCTTTCAGTTGCAAGCAGATATGAACAGATTGAAGTCCAGGTTAATTGGGACTACTGCTGCTGTAGGCCATGGTGGCAATCGCAGAAAGAGGTCAAGAAAATGGTTTTCATGATATTTTGACTACTTGTCGGTTTAGCATCAGAAACATGAGTCGTAGTACTATGTTGAAAGAGTCGTGGACTCAGGATAAGTAAACTGATGATGCTAAAGAAAGACTTTGTATGGTCGAGCTAGAAAGCAACATGACTGGAAATTGCGAGTTAAAAGAAAAACTCAGTGGAATCTTCCTAGAGAAGGAAGAAGTACTTTATCGGACATAAAGTAGTGTTGTTACACATATGTGATCAGTGGATCAGAAAGTTTGTTTCTTATGTCAGCTACGACAGTTTGATCCGTAGTGGAATGCGATATTGAAATTGTATGCCAGTGAAGTAGTTACCCTCTTTTACCTGTTATCCTAAAGAAAAAATAACCTCGGTCGGTCATTTTTTTTCCGGGAGGAGGGGGTAATGTGACAAACGGATTTGCACATAATGTATATTGGAGTTATATGACGCAGGTGTACAACATTTCATGGGCCACGAACTTTGAGTAGGCACCGTGCGGTGAAATATTGTCCGTACAGTGCAGTGATGTCACGTGTGAGATGTGACCAATCAGAGAAGAGTAGTGACTGAGGTCACGTTTGTAGATAGATTAGACAGCAGAGCTTTGCAGACCATTGACAAGAGAAGACGGGTCTCTTACTGGGTAAAGTTTCTCACCGGGCGCTGGGAGGTCGGTTAGACTCGTGCCGCGGTATTGAATCGTTGGATTCAACTGCTGTGTTTACAGCATCCCGGGCCGAGTGGGTCGCGGAAGTATCCCGGGCCGAGAGCGGTCGCGGAAGTGGGAACGAGACGGGAGGTTCTGCCTTACGCCCGAGCCGAGAGCTGTGGGAGTGCAGGAGGGGAGACAGCGTGAAGCGCTGTAAAACGGGAACCCCGTCCCCATTCCACCACACGGAGACAGTTTGTGTGGGTGGGGTGGAGCAGTGCGTGCCACTGAATATGTGAGTACGACTGGGAGAAATTAACCAGCGTGATAGCTGTACGGAGATACGTTTCCCAAGTGAACAACCACGAGACGTCGAGCGTCGTGGGTTTTTATCATCTGTGTGGAACAGAAGTGAATATTGACAGAGGTATTGCTTGAGACAATGACTTCGTGTGTAGTGAGACAGACGGGCTCTCACGGAACAAAGCTTAACATGTTATACGTGTGTGCACGTGAATTGTAGACTGCATGACACAGTAACATGTATGTAATTTTGTGCAGTTAGACTCTGTGTGTTAACAGAAATAGAACTTCCATGTTGAGCGGGAGTGATCTGTAGAATGGATGAAGAATAATATGTTTATGTTGTGTTATTGAACATTCTAATAGAGGTACAGAGGCAAAGGGCCGTAACTGTGTTCGTGTTTTTGTGCCTGGTTGGAATGTGTGTGTGTGTGTGTGAAGGCTAGATAGTAAACAGAGAGTAGCACGCACAATTTCTGATAGGAGTAGATATGCATACATACAGACATACACACGTAAATTCCAGCCGTAACAACAATGTTTTGCTTGAGAGAGTAAGAGAGAGAGACGGGGGGGGGGGGGGGTTGGGCACATACTGGTACAGCCAGATAGACAGACACACCGTGACACGCTAACACACATCCACACACACACACACACACACACACACACACACACACACACACACACACACACACACACACACTTGTATAGTAACATGAACAAACATACAAAACAAACACAAAATAAGACAAACACACAAATAAACACATATACACACACACACACACACACACACACACACACACACACGCACATCAACGCACACTGACACACACGCACGCACACACACACACACACACACACACACACACACATACACACACTAACACACGCACACTCACACAGACACACACACAAATAACAATGAGATAAACTTTCTTTGAGGCTTTTTTATAATTTGTAACCTAAAAGCAGGAGATCATTTAAGAATGTGTCTAGTCCCAATTGAAAGCACAGCATAACTCATCAACTATCCATCTGACGCCATTGTGGTTGGCTGACCTGCTTTCACCTTGACTTTTGACATCTCAATACAAAGCATAGACAACGACCTGCCGTGACCTTGACCCGAGACATCTCCATACAATATATTGACAGTGATCCATCACAGGGGGGCGCGGCGGGTGGCAAACGATCACCGGCAGGTCGACACACGGAGATATTCCCAGTGACATGCTAGAAATGAAACTGCGAGCCTGTCGTGTATATAGCCTTCCCTTTTGTCTTCCTTATTATGGTTTGCAAAGTGGTTTTGTTAAAAGAGCCATTTCCCCCATTTTTTGTGCAATGGGTTACACAAGCTAACCCTGCTTGGATGTTTTGTGTGAATTGAATTTTAGCAAAGTCGTATCGCTTCAGCCATTTTCTTTAACCCAGAATGCATGTTTGTTTGACAATGCGCTGATTTTCAAATATTTTCGGCAGCGGCCCAGACTTCATTTTGAAAAGTTATGTCACTTCCTTGTGTCTGCAAAAAAACACATCCTGAAACCCCTATCGCATGTATATCTTACTCAATAAATGGCAGGGCGTATGCCAAACTTTGGTCATCAGGCTCTTACGCTATATTTTACAATCACTGATTGTTCTGGCTAGGAATTGGTCAACGGGCCCATTCAATTTG
>NC_090256.1:4637406-4642406 GCF_037325665.1 Littorina saxatilis | reverse complement strand
GTACACATACATACATACATACATACATACATACATACATACATACATACATACATACATACATACATACACACACACATACATACATACATACATACATACATACATACATACATACACACACACACATACATACATACATACATACATACATACATACATACATACATACATACATACATACATACATACATACATACATACATACACCACGACCCTCATCTCGATTCCCCCTCTATGTTAAAACATTTAGTCAAAACTTGACTAAATGTAACAAGTATAATAAATCGGTCACGCATAGCCAATTAGGTAGAAGGGACGTTAGCAACCAACAACCCAACCAACCAATCAACAACCCAACCAACAATCCAACCAACCAATCAACCAACCAACTTCCGGAGTACTTGATCGAACCGAGGTGCCCAAACAGTCACACGTGCAGAGAATGCAGATGACACGCCAGGAGAGTGGTTCCGCGTACCTCTCACTTACTCTATTACACATGTCTTTAGAACGCTTACTTGCCTTGGAGTTGTTGAGATCTTTGAATAGCGCTCTGCCTCATTATAAGGTTCTCTGTATATTAGTCCTTCTACAGAACCAAAATTAAGCAAAACAATCGTGATGATGCGTAAAACGACACCACAGAGACTCAGACACACAGAGATCTGAGCAGAACCCCACTACCGACAACCGACAAATGAATGACGGAGGGTCACAAAACGGCCCACCTCCCCACGCGCCACACAGACTATGGGAGAGCAAAGATCAGACAAAAGTCACTGTGGGGAAAACCCGTTCAGCCCTGTCAGTCTAGCGTTATAGCTTTTCGCACCCATCAAAAGTTTGGTACCTATTTGGTTCAATGCAAATATACTATGCTGAGCGCTTCGTCCACATCTGTAGAATATAGAGTAGTTTGTTGGGTGTTTTGTGTGTGGGGGAAAAACAAAAAGGGTTTGACTATTTTGACTTCTGTCGGTCCCTGTCCTCTTCCCGACACTAATGCAAGAAGAAGAAAAACAACAGAATTTTTTTTAACATTATGGGTGAACAAGCATCCATCGCTTTCGACATTGTTCTGACAGCCACCTACAAGCAAGTATCATCTATCTCTTTCTCTGTCTTATGCTGTTGCCTACCGCGTCCCCCCTCCCCTAAATCAATCTCAAAGATTATGTGGTGTATAACAAGGAACATCTAACATTACTAAGCGAGGCATCCCGCATCGGAAAAGAGGTCAAGACACACACACACACACACACACACACACACACACACACACACACACACACACACACACACACACACACACAACAGCAAAGAGGTCCTTTGTTGCAGGAATTAATAGATATTTTCAAAAATGTCCCAAATGTCAGTACAGGATCCGTCATGCACCAGTAAGGCGAACCGAACACTAAATTACTCAGTTAATTAACCCAACCCTGAAGCAAAGACAAAATCCGTGTACCGAACGAAAAACAAAAAGTACCCTATCAAAATCAGACTGCAAGTATAGTAAGAGCATAAAACTTAACGAAACAAAACCGAAAAGACAAAATAATGATCTGTGGTACTGTCCACCCTTGAACAAGTCAATTTGTGTCATTTTGCATTTCTTTGGACCACGTAATTAAAGCTCCTGCTTGAGTTCCTGACCTGCATGTTGTTAATTACTATTTCATCACACTTTTAATTTAAAGAAACTCTTGTTTCAGCAAAATATAAGTGTACTGTATATCCTTTTCGTACAACCCAAAAGTCAGCATCATCCACACAAAAAAAACCCACCCCAGCTGGCATTGACTTGAACAAGCACAGCAGAGCACAGGCGGACAACACACGGAGAATATACAATAGAGGGGATGCCTTGCAGTCTTCTTTCTCTCTGTCCTAGCTCCTTTCCGCACTGAGACACACACGCCACGTGCATCACAATGATTCCCCCGTCAGTCCCTCCCTCCTGCCCTAGGGGGGACCTTGAGAGTTTGCACACATGTCATCAGCTGCTGATGGTTTTACTGCCCTGCGGAATGCACGAAATATGTTTTGTGAGTGTTGCAGCCTCCTCCTCCTCTCAATCTCCTCTCTTCCTTCTAACAGCTCTTCTCGGTCGTGTCTTCTTTTGCATTCAGTCTTGGTCTGAATACGTCCCCCACACACACACGCACGCACGCACGCACGCACGCACGCACGCACGCACGCACGCACACACACACACACACACACACACACACACAATTAATGAATGCATGTGTATGTCTTAGTGTGTTGGTGTGTGTTAGTGTGTATGTGTGTGTGTGAGAGTGTGTGTGTGTATGTGCGTGTGTGTGTGTGTGTGTGTGTGTGTATATAGATACATGTGTGTGTGTGTGCGTGTGTGTGTTAGTGTGTATGTGTGTGTGTGAGAGTGTGTGTGTGTATGTGCGTGTGTGTGTGTGTGTGTGTGTGTGTGTGTGTGTGTGACAGTCAAGAGAGAGACAGAGACACTTAGAGACAGAGACAGAGAGACAAACAGAGAACTCCAATCATAGCCCGCAGCAAAGCGTTCACAATCAGCCGAATACAACAGATCCTCAGTCTTGGAATCAGTACACAGGACAGACCTACAGTTTGACGACCCCCCACTGCCAGTTACCGCGAACAAGCTCAAGTCATTGATCCCTTCTGTCCAGATTAGCCTCCATAGATCGTCAATACTCGTGGACAACAGACTGACCAACAGCATTGGCACTCCCACGCCCTCATTTTCTCAATTCATCATTTTCTTTTTTTCTTCCTTTCGTCTTTCCTGTCTGCCGCCTGTCCAGTGTTGTGCCAGTGGTCAGCGCATCGGTCTCAGTCACTGACTCTTCGTCGACACTGGTCAATCCCCCGGGTCTGACCATTCAGTTTACTGACGAAGGCGGTATCAGTCTGCGAACATGCAATTTTGTTTGGATCATGTTCAGGATTTGCAAAGGACCTAATAGTATTGTATAGGCCTACTGACTGTCTGTTCACCATGGCTTGGACAAAATGTACTGTTCAGGCGTGTTTATTCAATCCAGTTCAATTCAATGTAATTCAATTCAATTCAACACAACTGTATTATCTGAATGTGAGACAAACAGAGATTGTTCTTTCGGCTCGTACACACAGATATTACATCACTCTCAAAACATATAAATAAACACATAGGATTTATCTTTCTATATGCAAGTGGTTTAGTCTCATTTCATGTCATAGTCAGGTCCTCTCACAGAACTGTTTTATGCCGCATGGATGCACGCACAAAGCAGCTGTTGAGATGGAGAAGTTTCTCGAAGGTCAAGCGCTTGAAACAGTGGGTGGAAGTTTTTGCTAAAGATTTTTACTTGTCGTAATAAACAGTTATTTTGTTGGCTGGATATATTGATCTTGTCTCGAGAACCCACGGGGTCATACGAGACCGAATCAGCATCGATCTTATTCTCTATTTAGTTCTCCGCCTACTCTTTAAGAACCATTCGCATCTCAGGTGTATCACAGTAAAAATCAAAATGTTCCATAAACCTCAGATTCTTTCACAGTCGGCATTTTAAATCTTGTTAAAAATCTTAATCTCTCTCTTGTATTGTCCTGGTCACGGGATATAAGCATTTGCTTCAGTGCGTGTCCTAGCTGTATGTTTTAAACTGTTCATGCGAAGACATTCTGAATAAAATGTCGTTTAAACCAAATAGAAAGTGAGCTCATTTTTTGTCAGAGAGACTTAGCATGATGATTAGAAACTGTGCCCGGAGCTCGCTGTCCGAGTCCGTGTGTCCTCTCCCCCAGTAACTGGTTCGCCCGCTGACCTCGCGGTCTACATTAACTCATAACTGCCCACTGACCCCCCCCCCCCCCCCCCCCTGATCTCACCTTAACCGTGGGATGGGCCTGTCACGGCGACTCTGCCAATCATGTCGGAAGGAAACACACAGCAGCAATGCTGGGAGAATGCCCCGAGTTGTTGTTGGGATAGAATGGGTTAATGAAAATGACGGAAATCAGATTTGATAAACTAAGGCAAGTACGCGCTCTAAATCCATCCGACATGTGTAACAGAGTAAGTGAGAGTTATTCAGAACCAATCTCCTGGCACCTGAGAGAATAACACGCATTGACATGAACAGACGACTTTCATCCTCTTGATAAATTGATGGGAATCAGATTTATCGGCCTCAGTGGCAGCATGTTTTGTTAATACAATACCAGTTAGGTTGATATCCAAATGACTGGTCTAGTTATAGCAAGACTCTCCTCTAGCGGAGGCACACCCCGAACGTGATTACAGGTCAACGCCCACAGTGTTGGTATTCATCATGTGGAGAGACAGGAAGTGTGACGTTGAAATGTACCATTCTTCGTCACTTGAACCATTATGTCAACAATCCCCGGGGAACTATCCAGGCTTTTTCATGGAAAAATCGCATTCTTCTTTAACGGACAGAATTGGTAGACAGTGGGACACTGCCCCCCCCCCCCCTCTTTTTTTTTTAGGGGAACAAACGTGTTTGGGTTTGCCCGATAGCGTGTCAAATGCGCAGTCCATTGCTGTGAGTGGGATAAGAACTGAAACAATATTTGTCGCAAAATGTGTCTTTACGGTGTGTCGGTCGCATCATTCACCTGTCGTGTCGCAGAAAATGCGACAAATGCCCAGTTGCTCTGTGTTGATAGGGAGCCTGGTGGACGATCTAATGTGTGAAAAGCCGTTCCTACAGGCTCTCACAAATACATTCGTGATTGCGCACGTTAAAGTAGTTATGCTAGCGAGTATTTGATCGGAAGACCGACATACCGACAGACAGACGCATTAACCCAGACAGACAGATAGACAGGCAGACAGGCAGGCAGACAGACAGGCATACAGACTCAGAGAGAGAAAGAGAGAGAGAGAGAGAGAGAGAGAGAGAGAGAGAGAGACAGACAGACAGACAGACAGACAGACAGACAGACAGACAGACAGGAGAAGAAGACAGAAACAGAAGCAGCGA
>NC_090256.1:4622508-4629706 GCF_037325665.1 Littorina saxatilis | reverse complement strand
GCCAACCAGACAGACAGTCAGACAAGCATTGATGGTCTTCGAAACGAGACCGTTTGATGTTCAGAGAATTTTGGGAATCACCCGGGGAAATAAAGAGGAAAAGGAGGAGGAAGAGGGGAGGTGGAACGGAGAAGGGAGGAAGGGGGAGTAGGAAGAACAAGAAAAAGACAGCATTAGTCAAAGTTTACCAGACGCTAAAAGGAACGTCTGCCACCCCAAAGTGCACATTTTCCCCCAAGACGCGACGGGCAGCCATTTTGTGCACACCACTTCACACTTCCGTCCAGACGAGTTGGTCAACAGACCTTTTTTCATTCCCCAAAGCGCCATTTTCACTCTGCCAAAAAGTGAAAAAAACGAATTACCACTGAGTGTTTCTGCACACTGTTTGCATCAGCTTTTCCCCAAACGATTGAGTTCACATTTTTAAAGATTAGTTTCTGGTCCAACATGCTTTCCCCGCTCTCTTTCAACGGCACTTTTCCGCTAGTCATTTTTCACGTTCTTTTTTTTCTCCTGCGACCATTTGCTCTGTGTCTCTGTGGCTTATTTTTCTTCTTACTTTGTCCTCCTCTGCGGATGAATTTCACTGCCGGGGCAGGAGAAAAAAGGTTTGAGAGCCCACAGGCGTATAAACGCGCAGCAGTCTTTCTCGAGTTCCGCCTACGCAAATGGGGGAAAATTTACCAAGCGCTGGTGCGTCCAGATCTTGTAACGTATCGATAAAGAAAGCATGAAATCGAGAACATTCATGCAGAAATCGTTTGTGATTTGGTCCCCGTTGGGAATATTAGGGATCTCCTCTGGGTGTATTTCTCTATCAAACATATATTTTTCCTCTTTCTAATGTAATTGACTCCCTTTCCTCTCCTATCGTCTACTTCTGGTACGATACTCTTGTTCGGTAAGCGTGTAATCTTGAGTTCTGTACTGGTTTACTGAGTCTCTTGCGTTTTAAGGGCAGAGAGTAATGTTGTATCATTCAGTAATCTTCCTGTCACTACACACCTGAACCCTTGTCCCGTAAGCGTGAAATCTTGAATTTTGTACTGGTGTACTGATTCTCTTGCGTTTTAAGTGCAGATTTAGTTTTTTTCATTACACCTGTTCCTTGTTCCGGTGTAACACGAGAAAATTACTCCCACGAGATTTTTACTCCGGAGTAAACATTTCGTACGAAAATGTTACTCCCTTTACGAAAAAAGCACTCCCCCATTGCACGAGAAAATTACTCCCCAAGACAGGTGAGTTCCGAGTAAACATTTTGTACAAAAATGTTACTCCCCTGACGAATAAATAACGAATAAATTACTTCACCCCAACACGAGCAATTTAACTTCCCATGTCAGGTGTACGAAATTTATACTCCCTTGTCCCCTGTTAGTCTTGGTGGTGGAAGGGGTGGAGGGAGGGTAGCGCGACATTCGTTTGCGCGAGATCACTTATTGGCATTATCCCTTCGCCCGCATCCCATTTTTGCGTACAAGATTTTTTGTGGAAGTAAAAAAAAATGGGGAGTAACAATTTCGTGGAGGGAGTAATGTTTTCGTGCCTTGTGGAGTTCTTTTCTCGTACAAAAAGTGTACTCGGAGTAAGAATTTCGTACGAAATATTTACTCCGGAGTAAATTTTTCGTGGAGTAAAAATTTCGTGTTACACCGCTATGCTCTCACGCCGCCCCGTCCCTGCATTCACTGTTCCATCGACATCTGAATTTCGTTCCGCTGCCAGACTTGTCGATTTTACAGACGCTCCAGGGAGGGGTGTCGAGTCGCTGCGGTAGGCTACCTTCGGAAGATGACATTGCACTTCTGCTGAGTCACCCCAAGTGCAAAATGTAATGTTGTATACTTCAGTAATCTTTATATCACTACACAACTGAGCCCTTGTCCAATAAGCTTGTAATCATAAATTATTCACTGACGTGCTTTTTCTTTTCAGTAAAAGTTAAAACGGTGGAGTGTCAAGTTGAATCATTCTTTAGCTCCTTTCAGTTGCCACACGGTTCATCTGCACAGATGTGTTGTTTCACACGATACACAAAAGAAGAAGAGAGGATCAGACTTTATTCTTGACCGTACAGAGTCCTTCCTTCAGCCACGACTGTCATAGAACAACAACAAATTAACGCACCAATGAAAAATGTCAAAGATCCCTTAAAAATGGTTTCACCCACGTGATACACATGCACACAGAGTAAATGCGATGGGTGCCAAAAGACAAATTTCCATGTTTATGTAAAATGAAAATGGACATTGAAGTGTTCTTATCTTATCTTATCTTATCGGAGCTCACACCTTCGAGAACAGTGGGAAAGAAAAAGGCCGCCTCACTTTGACCGCGTCACGTGAAGACATCGAATTACGGGGCTGGTTGATGAGTAATGATCAGTGACACGCAATGGATACCGCTGTTTTAAAATATTTTTACAAATCATATTACAAATGAAAAAAGTATCAAAAACACAATGTAACCGCAAGCGAAAAAGACATCTTTTTAGTTCACAAGCCATGTATGTAAAACAAGCTGCATGCTCTTCGCAGTTAAGTTTGGAAAAAAACCCATTTCTTAAGAGGAAATCATAATTCAAAAACGAGCTGCGATACCTATAGAAATCGTGACTTCATGCAATTCTTCTGTCTTTGAAAAAGATACCTTTTGAACAATTAATGGTTTACAGAAAGACAAATATAATCGTTTTCCAAAAGGAAACGATTCTGGATATCAACTGTCGGAAATTTTCTCTCGGTGAATGAAAGCTTTTGAACGGCCTCTTTTTTCCAATCTTCATTGTACTATCTTTGGAAACATTTTTTTCATCCTAATTACATTTCTTTTTCTACAAACGGAACAAAAAGCTTCGTCTACAATTGTCTGATTAACTCCCTCATCCTGAAGTAACAACGACGTTTTTGTTTCTCATTCCAATTTGTTACGGGATAACAGGTCGTTTCCTTCACAGTTACAGACCCAAGCGGAATGCATAGGGATACAAACAGTGCCAAGCTTTAAAGAAGAATTTGTCTTGACTAAAATAAAATAAAAGAACAAGAACAAAAAAAATAAAAATAAAATAAATTGGCCTGCAGAGCAAGAGAGAGAGAGAGAGAGAGAGAGAGAGAGAGAGAGAGAGAGAGAGAGAGAGAGAGAGAGAGAGAGAGAGAGAGAGAGAGAGAGAGAGAGAGAGAGAGAGAGAGAGAGAGAGAGAGAGAGAGAGAGAGAGAGAGAGAGAGAGAGAGAGAGAGAGAGAGGGAGAGAGAGAGAGAGAGACTGTGTGTGCGTAAGAGAGAGGGGGGTAGAGTGAGACAGAGACATAACAGGAAATATGGTCAGGGAAAGACAGAGAGACAGACAGGCAGACAGAGAGAGACAGACAGTATGAGTCAAAGACCCAAAGTCACAGAAAGAGACAGACAGATAGACAGATTTCTTTCTTTATTTGGTGTTTAACGTCGTTTTCAACCACGAAGGTTATATCGCGACGGGAGATAGACAGATACATATACACATAATAGGGACAGGGGCAAACGGACAACCAACCTCGGGACAGACAGACAAAAATACAGGCAAAATTACAGACAGAAAGACAGGAAGACAGAGTAATTACGAAGCATGGTAAATATTTGAATACTTTACCTCCCACTGGCATGTCAAATATTTACGACAGAAGAATAACACGATCGCAATCAGCACTACTAGAGAAAACACTAATTGTCAAAGAAATGCAATATCGTAACAAGCGTGAACGAATCGCACCTGCCACAAGTGCAGCACATAAAGATTTATCAAAGGCTTTTGTTGCGAATGATGGGAGCCATTGTGCATTTACGAATGTCGAGAGAATCGGAGAGATAAACGGATGATGCATGTCTCATTCAAGGCAATACACATAAGCAGGGACGACAGTGGGGGAGCTAATTTTGGTAATAACGATGGATGAAGTTGTTACAGGTGCTAATGAACACCCCCACCTCCCATCACCCTCATTTCATCGTTGTGCTCTGAACATCCGGTGAAGGACTTATTGAAACTAATAAGCTTAGGAAGCAGTGACAATGGAAGATCTTGTTTTGATAACTAAGATGAATACGATTGTTTTATGCGTTAATTCATGTAAACACAATGCCCCCCCCCCCCCTTTCCCTATTCTCCTTTAATCGAGGGTGGTGGTGGTGGTAGGGGGGGGGGGGGTGTGTTCAATCCCTTATTGAAACAAATAAGAGTAGGAAACAGTGTCAGTGGTGGATCTTGTTTTGATAATAAGGATGGTTACGGTTGTTTTGTGTTCACACACACACACACACACACACACACACACACACACACATACACACACACACACACACACACACACACAGACACACACCCACCCACACACACCCACACACACACACACACACATACACACACACATACACACACACACGCACCCACGCACACACACGCACACACACACACACTCATACACATGTACACACACACTCACACACACACACACACACACACACTCACACACTCACACACACATACACACACACACATACACACACACGCACCCACGCACACACACGCACACACACACACACACTCATACACACACACACACACTCACACACACACACACACACACACACACACACACACACACACACACACACACACACACACGGTCAAAACGACCAATGCATCGTCGCACAAACATGAGCCAAAACGTCATGCACACTAGAGATCTTCGTCTCTTTTTGCAGAAACTGGGGACAGGCAGACTAGCTGTTCACATGTAGAGACTGTATAACCTTGCTGATAAAATAGTTTATTTATTTTGTTAGAAAAAACAAAACAAAAACATAACCAAACAACAAATAACTGGAGTCTGCAACCTATACTTTTTGTTTTTCCATAGTTCACTGCGGAAAATTGTGTTTATCTTGTGTAATCGAAAGGTTACATTGATCAAACCCACACCAGCCGTCAGCCGAGACGCAACGTATGCCGTACATACATGCCGTCATGTTGCACAAGTCTGCGCTCCTCTTGGATACGGAAATGAGTTTATTCTCATTCCATCACTCTGTCTTTGGCATAAACGGACTTGCAATTATCTCTAGTTCTTTAATGGTAAAGAACTTGCAATCTCCTGTTTCGATCAGGCAGTTGTAAACAGACAGAAGTGAGCTGAATCATGTCGAAGAGCCAGGTCCGTTTCTGCGGTCAATATATTCCTAGCCAGGCATTGTTGCCCTTTGAGAGGTGAAGGGTACGGTTTAATTCCATTTAAAAAAATCAAACCAGTGAAATGTAGGGCTTACTTCGATTGGCAATAAAAATCGATTTGACAGGTTCTCGTACCAACATTGTCGCTGTTTCTACGTTATCTGCATCTCAGTTTGACGGGTTGTCGTTCCAGTGTAACTGGTGTTTGTAGGGTGTTTTCTTCTTACCGTTGAGTGAAAACCGGTTTACAAAACATCTAGCGCAATAAACAGGTGAGTGTTCTCATTAAAAAACAAGTCGCGTAAGGCGAAAATACAACATTTAGTCAAGTAGCTGTCGAACTCACAGAATGAAACTGAACGCAATGCAACGCAGGAAGACCGTATACTCGTAGCATCGTCAGTCCACCGCTCATGGCAAAGGCAGTGAAATTGACAAGAAGAGCGGGGTAGTAGTTGCGCTGAGAAGGATAGCACGCTTTTCTGTACCTCTCTTCATTTTAACTTTCTGAGCGTGTTTTCAATCCAAACATATCATATCTATATGTTTTTGGAATCAAGAACCGACAAGGAATAAGATGAAAGTGTTTTTAAATTGATTTCAAAAATTTAATTTTGATCATAATTTTTATATTTTTAATTTTCAGAGCTTGTTTTTAATCCAAATATAACATATTTATATGTTTTTGGAATCAGAAAATGATGGAGAATAAGATGAACGTAAATTTGGATCGTTTTATAAAAAATTGTTTTTTTTACAATTTTCAGATTTTTAATGACCAAAGTTATCAATTAATTTTTAAGCCACCAAGCTGAAATGCAATACCAAAGTCCGGGCTTTGTCGGAGATTACTTGACCAAAATTTCAACCAATTTGGTTGAAAAATGAGAGCGTGACAGTGCCGCCTCAACTTTCACGAAAAGCCGGATATGACGTCATCAAAGACATTTATCAAAAAAATGAAAAAAACATCTGAGGATATCATACCCAGAAACTCTCATGTCAAATTTCATAAAGATCGGTCCAGTAGTTTTAAGTCTGAATCGCTCTACACACACACACAGACACACAGACACACATACACCACGACCCTCGTCTTGATTCCCCCCTCTATGTTAAAACATTAGTCAAAACTTGACTAAATGTAAAAAGATAAAGGATTTTTATACCCAAGCTAAAAACGTCTTTCCCGTACCCTTGGTGTTCTATTCGTCATCTTATTTCAGACATGACAAAGACCTACAGCTCAGACTCCTGGATGTAAAGAACACGTGATGAACTATTTTCTCGTTAAGTGAAAACCGGTTTACAACACGTTTAGGGCAATTACAGGTGAGTGTTGATGGGCTCCTCGTTGAAAAAAAGAAAAATTATACCCAGCTGGTTTAAACAAAACTTTATTCAATTTTAATCATGACAAGAACAATGCATGGATGATTACATACTCAAGCATATAATGCTTATTTTAAGCAATCATAATAATTACAAAACAAAGGTTAGCATGATGGCGGAATAAGTACATTAGCTCATTTCAGGAAACGAAAAACAAAACAAGAGACAAAACAGATACACAAACAAGCAGAAAATGGGAAGGGGTTGGTGATACAGGAGGTGGGGAAAGGGCAGCTAGCTAGTAGCTAGCTTTAAGGGAAAAAGAAGAAGAAGAAGAAGACTTGGAGCGCCAATATTTGAGGGGATTTTTTCAATTGTAATAAGTGCACATATCACACTCGCACAAAGTTAATGCATATTGTGATCAGAGGAAAAGTCACTACATTGCGCATAAATCGAGACATACTTGATAAGTCGGAAAACAACAAGAGAACATGAGAGAGGTTATGGGGAAACATTTGTCAGGCAGCATGTCGCATGACAGTGTCTAATAAATGTAATGAGTGAAGTATAGAGGCTCATTTACGGAACCTGCCCGTCTGTCTAATATAGTCCTGTACAGTTATGAATATGGTCTGGTTGACATTTCGTG
>NC_090256.1:4602508-4615008 GCF_037325665.1 Littorina saxatilis | reverse complement strand
TATGTGTGTCTCTGTGTGTGTGTGTGTGTGTAGAGCGATTCAGACTAAACTACTGGACCGATCTTTATGAAATTTGACATGAGAGTTCCTGGGTATGATATCCCCAGACTTTTTTTCATTTTTTTGATAAATGTCTTTGATGACGTCATATCCGGCTTTTCGTGAAAGTTGAGGCGGCACTGTCGCGCCCTCATTTTTTAACCAAATTGGTTCAAATTTTGGTCAAGTAATGTTCGACGAAGCCTGGACTTCGGTATTGCATTTCAGCTTGGTGGCTTAAAATTTAATTAATGACTTTGGTCATTAAAAATCTGAAAATTATAAAAAAAAATTTTTTTTATAAAACTATCCAAATTTACGTTCATCTTATTCTCCATCATTTGCTGATTCCAAAAACCTATAAATATGTTATATTTGGAATAAAAACAAGCTCTGAAAATTAAATATATAAAAATTATTATCAAAATTAAATTAAAAAATCTAAACAACGAAGTAACTGTGGTAAGATAAACAAAGTTAAAAAACAAAGGAATACTGTACTCACCAATACAAGAACGAGACAAGACGGTACGAATTTTCGCTTATGGAAGCTTCATCAGGAAAAACAAGAACACAAAAGACAACAAAAAGCAGACGCAACACGGAACGAACAAGGTTTGAAAGAAAATGGAGGGGAAACACGCAAAAAAATTTCATAAAATTAAATTTTCGAAATCAATTTAAAAACACTTTCATCTTATTCCTTGTCGGTTCCTGATTCCAAAAACATATAGATATGATATGTTTGGATTGAAAACACGCTCAAAAAGTTAAAACGAAGAGAGGTACAGAAAAGCGTGCTATCCTTCTCAGCGCAACTACTACCCCGCTCTTCTTGTCAATTTCACTGCCTTTGCCATGAGCGGTGGACTGACGATGCTACGAGTATACGGTCTTGCTGCGTTGAATTGCGTTCAGTTTCATTCTGTGAGTTCGACAGCTACTTGACTAAATGTTGTATTTTCGCCTTACGCGACTTGTTACATTTAGTCAAGTTTTGACTAAATGTTTTAACATAGAGGGGGGAATCGAGACGAGGGTCGTGGTGTATGTGTGTCTGTCTGTCTGTGTGTGTGTGTAGAGCGATTCAGACTAAACTACTGGGCCGATCTTTATGAAATTTGACATGAGAGTTCCTGGGTATGATATCCCCGGACGTTTTTTTCATTTTTTGGATAAATACCTTTGATGACGTCATATCCGGCTTTTTGTAAAAGTTGAGGCGGCACTGTCACACCCTCATTGATTGAAATTTTGGCAAAGCAATCTTCGACGAAGGCCGGGGTTTGGTATTGCATTTCAGCTTGGTGGCTTAAAAACTAATGAGTGAGTTTGGTCATTAAAAATCAGAAACTTCTAATTAAACATTTGTTTTTATTAAACGATCCAAAAACAATTTCATCTTATTCTTCGTCATTTTCGGATTCCAAAAACATATACATATGTTATATTTGGATTAAAAACAAGCTCTGAAAATTAAAAATATAAAAATTATGATCAAAATTAAATTTCCGAAATCGTTTTAAAAACTATTTCATCTTATTCCTTGTCGGTTCCTGATTCCAAAAACATATAGATATGATATGTTTGGATTAAAAACACGCTCAGAAAGTTAAAACGAAGAGAGGTACAGTAAAGCGTGCTATGAAGCACAGCGGAACCGCTACCGCGCCAAACACGCTCGTCACTTTCACTGCCTTTTGCACTAGCGGCGGACTACGTTCAGTTTCATTCTGTGAGTTCCACAGCTTGACTAAATGTAGTAATTTCGCCTTACGCGACTTGTTGTTCTGTGTGGGTGTGCCTTTTTACATTTAGTCAAGTTTTGACTAAATGTTTTAACATAGAGGGGGGAATCGAGACGAGGGTCGTGGTGTATGTGTGTGTGTGTGTGTGTGTGTGTGTGTGTGTGTGTGTGTGTGTGTGTGTGTGTGTGTGTGTGTGTGTGTACGTGTCTGTCTGTCTGTCTGTCTGTCTGTCTGTCTGTGTGTGTGTAGAGCGATTCAGACAAAACTACTGGACCGATCTTGATGAAATTTGACATTAAAGTTCCTGGGAATGATATCCCCGGACGTTTTTTTTCTCATTTGTTCGATAAATACCTTTGATGACGTAATATCCGGCTTTGTGTAAAAGTTGAGGCGGCACTGTCACAGTGTAGTAATTTCGCCTTACGCGACTTGTTCTTTTTCTTCTTGTTCCACTTTGAGTTTTCTTCTTTTCTTTTTTTGTTCCTTGAGTGTGGGAGAAAAAATACGGAAAGCGTAACAACTTTTAATGGTGGAATGAAATACAAACACATACATTCGATTTGTGATGCGTGTGAATGTTGGATGAGCAAATTGTGTGAGTTTGTCTGTGTGCGGATTTGATGATGGTTGTATTGTTTTCGATGATAACGATGATAACGATGGGATAACGATGATGCTGATGATGCTCATTGCCGACATTCTGGAAACTGGGCGTCACTTATGTCTCAATCAGCAAAAGGGGCAAAAGCGAATGAGTCTTGGGCTTGCATACATCTTATACTCTGGTGGGAATGTCTGCGAACAAAAGTGGAACTTGTTTCAATGCTCCGGGCAGCTTCCAACAGGTGTTCTGGACATGCAACTGAGACGCCCAAACATTCTTGCATCCTAAAACAGCCATGTACATGGGTAGGTGTGTATGTGTGTGTGTGTGTGTGGTGGGGGTGGGGATAAATCAGGGTTGCGATCGTGTGTGTGTGTGTGTGTGTGTGTGCGCGCGCACATGCGTGTGAGCGTTTGTGTTTGTGTGTGTGTGTGTATGTGTGTGTGTGTGTGTGTGAGCTGGGGAGGGGAAGCAGTGCAACAACAATTGTAAGGCTCAGTGCTTGTATCTAATTGAGTCGCTGTCAGGCTGCAAGACAAACGCAGTCTGGTGACAGTTTAAGCAATGAGGGCGCCGAGTGTCCAAGCTCTTGCCTGTGTCCTCTGTGAAATACGCACCTTTGTGTACTCTGCTCATATATGTGGTAATCTCTTCTTCTTTTCTTATTTGCGAATCACCTCGCACTTAAGGCCTAAAAAAAAATAGGTGTGGTTACGGTAACCCGACCTACCCTATTTTCAGGGGCCGATCCTATAACCTTTTATTACATTTGTCCAAAAAAAAACCGCAATGAAAGCGAAAGCGCCCGTGTCGCACACTTATTTCCCTGTCAAGTAGGTTTAATTTGTACACATTAGAAAAATAAGTTTAAAAAAAAGTGATTGCCTATACCTACCTACCCTATTTTTTTTTGGCTATGTTACCGTAACCACACCTATTTTTTTTTGGCCTAACCACGAAAGTAGACGAACACAGCATGAGTTTGTAGTTAAATAACCACGATCACGCACATACGCACACACGAAAGTACATTCATGGATACAGACAGACTGATACACTATACGTTATTTGCGTGTTTGACCAAAATATGACATTTTACACAGATCGAGACAGTCATTGTTCTCCGAGACCGCTGTCGAGATCTGTGTAAAATGTCATATTTTAGTCAAACACGCAAATAACATTTATGTATCGATCGAATTCCTTTCAGGTACTTATGACTTTGTTGTTGTTTTGACGATTGAACGAGCACACACACACATGCATGCAATCTACATGTATGCAATCAAACACATAAGCTTCATATTTGGGCGTTTCAGGTTGACCGAAACTTCAAAGGAACTACAAAACACACGTCATGTACTCACTTTGTTGTTGTTTTGACATTGAACAGCACACACACATGCAATCAAACACATGACGGTTTTTTTTTTAGTTCCTTTGAAGTTTCGGTCAACCTGAAAAGCCAAATTATAAAGTTTTGTCGGCCTCTGACGTCACATGACTCAAAGAAGGGAAATCCAATCTCCAATCAATATATAATTATGTTCAAACAGAAGTTGCAGACACACTTAAAGGCACGAACGCATGTGCGCAGATATATTTGTTCTTAAAGATTCACTTTCGAAAAGGATAATACAAACAACTAAAATGTGCACGACAATATCAATATTGTAGAAGGCACAGTCCTTGTTATTCAAACGATTCGGCAATGCATCTTAGATTTGCCCATGCTGTCAAATAGGTTAACACCATCCCTACACCTGGACTGATACCGAGAATCAACAGTCCCGATGCTTTCTGCGCAGGAAAAGAACTTTTTGATGAATTAACTTTTGAACTCAACTTGTTTATGGTAAACTGTTTAACTGACGGAAAGTATCGATTTGGGAAATTTATTTCTTAAATACATCATAATTATGTTGAATTTTGGTATGTGTCTTATCCCATATCTATTTGTGAAAGTAAACCGATCTGATTTGACGGTAAGGGCAGTGCCTTTACATTGATTGCCGGCCGAACTTCCTTTTTCTGGCCCTCCTGATAATGTATTTACCTTCTGCCCGGCTTCCTCTCCATTCTACACAACTGTTGACACCCACCGGCTGTATGGAGGTGTGCTTCGAGGTTACTGGAGGATCAGTTTTAAAGACACTAATCAACTACATCAAGTATTGTGTTTTTTGTATGGAGGGAGCGGGACCAGGCCAGGCTAAAGTCTGTCATTAACTGGGCCAAATCGACTACGGAAAGTATACTTCGCGAAGCTAGTAGCACGAAGCTTTAGTTCTGAGGTTTCGGTAAAAAGACTTCGCGAAGTCGACTTCGGCTCAATGAAGGACCGCCTTAAGGGTTAAGTTTGTTTGTTTGTTTGTTTGCTTAACGCCCAGCCGACCACGAAGGGCCATAAATTATCAGGGCGGTGCTGCTTTGACATTTAACGTGCGCCACACACAAGACAGAAGTCGCAGCACAGGCTTCATGTCTCACCCAGTCACATTATTCTGACACCGGACCAACCAGTCCTAGCACTAACCCCATAATGCCAGACGCCAGGCGGAGCAGCCACTAGATTGCCAATTTTAAAGTCTTAGGTATAACCCGGCCGGGGTTCGAACCCACGACCTCCCGATCACGGGGCGGACAAGGGTTAAGTTGTTGGGAGTGAGAAAGTCCATGGGCCATCAACTGTCAACTCCTCCCCCCTCTGCGTTCTCTCGTACTCCCTTATTCCGTCCCTCATTCCCCGTTCTAGCTGTCAGTTTCTTCCGCTGCCTCCAGTTTCCCGGGAGCTTGTGGGATCAAATGTAATACACACGTGAATTACCATGCAATAGACGGATACGTCGTTTGTAATTCAAACAGCACATGTGGGTATTAACACCATTTGAGGACGCTCTAAGAGCTAAGCCTCACATTCTCCATACGTGTGCATGATTGTGTATTACATAAAGCCTCACATTCACCATACGTGTGTATGATTGTGTATTACATAAAGCCTCTCATTTTCCATACGTGTGAATGATTGTGTATTACATAAAGCCTCACGTTCTCCATACGTGTGCATGATTGTGTATTACAGAAAGCCTCACGTTCTCCATACGTGTGCATGATTGTGTATTACAGAAAGCCTCACATTCACCATACGTGTGAATGATTGTGTATTACATAAAGCCTCACGTTCACCATACGTGTGCATGATTGTGTATTACAGAAAGCCTCACGTTCTCCATACGTGTGCATGATTGTGTATTACATAAAGCCTCACGTTCTCCATACGTGTGCATGATCGTGTATTACATAAAGCCTCACGTTCACCATACGTGTGTATGATTGTGTATTACATAAAGCCTCACATTCTCCATACGTGTGTATGATCGTGTATTACATAAAGCCTCACGTTCACCATACGTGTGCATGATTGTGTATTACATAAAGCCTCACGTTCTCCATACGTGTGCATGATTGTGTATTACATAAAGCCTCACATTCTCCATACGTGCGCATGATTGTGTATTACATAAAGCCTCACGTTCTCCATACGTGTGAATGATTGTGTATTACATAAAGCCTCACATTCACCATACGTGTGCATGATCGTGTATTACATAAAGCCTCACGTTCTCCATACGTGTGTATGATTGTGTATTACATAAAGCCTCACGTTCTCCATACGTGTGTATGATTGTGTATTACATAAAGCCTCACATTCTCCATACGTGTGTATGATTGTGTATTACATAAAGCCTCACATTCTCCATACGTGTGTATGATCGTGTATTACATAAAGCCTCACATTCTCCATACGTGTGCATGATTGTGAATTACATAAAGCCTCACATTCTCCATACGTGTGTATGATCGTGTATTACATAAAGCCTCACGTTCTCCATACGTGTGCGTGATCGTGTATTACATAAAGCCTCACATTCTCCATACGTGTGTATGATCGTGTATTACATAAAGCCTCACGTTCTCCATACGTGTGTATGATCGTGTATTACATAAAGCCTCATATTCTCCATACGTGTGCATGATTGTGTATTACATAAAGCCTCACGTTCTCCATACGTGTGTATGATTGTGTATTACATAAAGCCTCACGTTCACCATACGTGTGTATGATTGTGTATTACATAAAGCCTCACGTTCACCATACGTGTGTATGATTGTGTATTACATAAAGCCTCACGTTCACCATACGTGTGTATGATTGTGTATTACATAAAGCCTCACGTTCACCATACGTGTGAATGATTGTGAATTACATAAAGCCTCATATTCTCCATACGTGTGCATGATTGTGTATTACAGAAAGCCTCACGTTCTCCAACCCCATTCCATCCCCACCCCACACCCCCCCTCCCTTCCTCCCAAAATTGAACAGATACGACTTTTTCATTTTTCAGCATCGATGTTGCCAGTGCAGCGATCGAAGTTCTACAGAACGCGATTTTTGCTTTGAGAAAAAAAAACGCAGAAAAAAATGCCTCTTCAGATCGAAGAGCATATCGCCCTGGAATGACAACGACCTTCAAGCGAGCACAGGGTGTTCCCGACCTTTTCTTTCATAATGGATGCAGGAATCCTGAAAAAATCAACCCTCTTCATTGACATGGTATTGACTTTCAGGTCGATCTGGTTGCACTGAAGGAAACATAATTATATATGTCATGGAGAGCTACCTAGTGCTGTTCTTTGTGAGCGTTGTGAAGGACTTGACGCTTGTTGTCTTCGCTGGGGTTGACGCAGAACAGTATGTACGCGCAAGAGTATAGATTCTTTCCTTCCATTCTCTAAATTACCCGACAAGGGGTTTAAGATCGTGTATCATTTCAATTGGACATTTACAAACAAATCACAGCGTGGCCGCTTTTGATTGCTGAATTAATAATGTAACTGACTTCTTGGTCAACCCGCAAATCTCATGTCGGCACTTTGTTGTTGTTGTGTTATTTTGGTGTGTGTGGGGGGTTATGTCCAAATGGTAGAATGCTCTTATCGCATGTAAAAAGCCTGGACATTGCAGATGTTTGACGGTTTACGCGATCGTTTGCACGAGAAGGTAGGTAACCAGTCACAACATCCACTGGCTGGTTAACACTCCCGGCGTCAGGCTTTGTCAGTGTTGTGTAGCGACAGATCATTTTAAACTGTAGCTCACGTGACATCGTTCAGGAACACTCTGCAACGCGTTTGTAGGTGAAACTGTATCGCCCACATTTACATTGTTGAAATGTATGAATCCTACCTAAAAAGCTTTCCACAATTAGAAGAAAATCAACTGAACAGGGTAATTTGTAACTTACAGTCCTGGATCCCTATGCGCAGTTTCTGTAAAGTCCGAATTCAAACAAACCCGCTTTTGAGAAGGACTACCCTTTTTATGGCAGACCTGCATTTTCGGCTGCCATCTCCAACGATTCTGCTTTGAGAATATTCACGGTGTATTCTGGGTGTTTCTTGCTACAGCTGTCACATCATCATTCTAAAACAGCCAAGTATTCAATGAGACGTCGAGGTTCTGGACAGAAAATAGCAAGCATGTAAAAGGTTATGTGTCCATCCTTACGATTTTGCTCAGAGGGAACAGAAGCAAAATGACAGTATGGACGACAGGAGTTTATTGACTTTTGAAAATCGAGGTTTCAACTTTGCACTCGTTTTTTATGAGAGCGTTCTTTCCATGATTCACTCAAGATTTTTTAGAATTTCTTTGAAGAATTTCTGTAAAGTTCATGACATCCGTATCCGAATTGTGTGCGTTTCTAATACCGAGAAAAAAAAACATAAAGGTTTAAATGTATTTCTGTTCTTGAAAATGCTTTTCATTCTTGAAGATAGGAAAAGAAATGAAAACAAACCACTAAAAGTGACTCCTCTCTAGAAAAGAGAATAGTTAATAATACGTCAACAAATCCAACTGTATCGACTGGAAAAATGACAAAGTCAAGGAGAAACGGTAGGGTAACGATTGGAAACAGTTGTATTTTGAGAATTTAATCGTGCGTCCACAGGAGCACTGCAAATAAACTCCACCTACTTTGAGGCTTTTTCTTTTAGAGCTTCTCTGCACGTCTTCGTGAGTCGGTGAAGCGGGACAGGAAATAAGATTCTGCATTGGATCGTGACTCCCCTTTTATATATATGTTTTCTGCCATCCTAAAGACTGAACAGGAAAACGGTGTACATCTACCGTGTGTTTAATCTGCCATCCTAAAGACTGAACAGGAAAACGGTGTACATCTACCGTGTGTTTAATCTGCCATCCTAAAGACTGAACAGGAAAACGGTGTCCATCTACCGTGTGTTTAATCTGCCATCATAAAGACTGAACAGGAAAACGGTGTCCATCTACCGTGTGTTGAATCAAGAATGTCCCACCATAAGTGTTAGTCACCTCTGCCACCTCTCCACCTTGAAGTATTTCCAAAAATCTGAGAAAATCAGGTCTTTTAATAAAGGGAGTCTGAAAATGCATACAGTATGAACAGAAACACTGACAAATAGCGTCTGAAAATGCATACATTATGAACAGAAACACTGACAAATAGCGTCTGAAAATGCATACAGTATGAACAGAAACACTGACAAATAGCGTCTGAAAAGGAGGGAGGTCTAACAAGTCGCGTAAGGCGAAATTACTATATTTAGTCAAGCTGTGGAACTCACAGAATGAAACTGAACGCACTGCATTTTTTCACAATGACTGTAGTCCGCCGCTTGTGCATAACGGAGTGAAACTGACGAGCCTGTTCAGCGCGGTAGTGGTTTCGCTGTGCTGCATAGCACGCTTTTCTGTACCTCTCTTCGTTTTAACTTTCTGAGCGTGTTTTTAATCCAAACATATCATATCTATATGTTTTTGGAATCAGAAACCGACAATGAATAAGATGAAATTTTAAAAAAAATCGATTTCGGAAATTTAATTTTGATCATAATTTTTATATTTTTAATTTTCAGAGCTTGTTTTGAATCCAAATATAACATATGTATATGTTTTTGGAATCAGGAAATGATGTAGAATAAGATGAACGTAAATTTGGATCGTTTTATATAAAAAAAATTATTACAAATTTCAGATTTTTAATGACCAAAGTCATCAATCAATTTTTAAGCCACCAAGCTGAAATGCAATACCGAAGTCCGGCCTTTGTCGAAGATTGCTTTACAAAAATTTCAATCAATTTGATTGAAAAATGAGGGTGTGACAGTGCCGCCTCAACTTTTACAAAAAGCCGGATATGACGTCATCAAAAGTATTTATCGAATAAAACAAAAACGTCCGGGGATATCATTCTCAGGAACTCTCATGTCAAATTTCATAAAGATCGGTCCAGTAGTTTGGTCTGAATCGCTCTACACACACACACACACACACAGACAGACAGACAGACAGACAGACAGACAGACAGACAGACACACACACACACACACACACACACACACACACACACACACACACACACACCACGAACCTCGTCTCGATTCCCCCTCTATGTTAAAACATTTAGTCAAAACTTGACTTAATGTAACAAGAAATTCCTACGAGGTAGGAAAAACACCCCCGTCAAAGGGAAATAACCTTCTCAGTTGGTGGCAGTGACTGAGTGAGAATGGTTATTTCCCTTTGACCATTAAGATGTCCCTTTATAAGTCCTTGTATAATTTTAATCCACCAATAACTCCCTAACCGTGTGTTTGACTGGTCCCAATTTTTGTAAGGACCGTCTCAGGAATGTATAGAACCTGTTCACCAAGTTTGGTGACGATCGGTCCGTTCATTCTTGAGATCTATATGCGAACACAAACAAACAAACAAACAAACAAACACATCGAGCGAAACCTATACACACCCCTATACCGGGGGTGTAAAAACGGAAAGGGGGGGGGGGGGGGGGTGTTACTGTTGGGCCCTTGACGGCTCTGACTCAAGAGTGAGTTACCTTACAGGGCCATTGGAACGCCTTTTCACGAACAATGACCCGGAGTCATCCCATTTAAATGACAATTTACACGACTTATGTTTAAATGAACTGGCATTCAAGTCTCCTGCAACGCCCTAGTAACTCACGATACGACTATCCTTTCTCTTTGCTTCAACGACGTCTGAAATGGAGTGGACACGCACGCACGCACGCACACATACACATACACACACACGCACATACGCACACTAAAACAAACAAACACACACACACGCATACACACACACATACACACACACACAAACATACACACAGGCATGTACACACATACACGCATTCACAGATACACACACGCATATATACACACACACACACACACACACACACATTCACACACGCACGCACGCAAGCACACATACACACACAAAACACACACACACACTCGCACAGGCATACACACATACACGCATTCACACAAAGATAAATACAAACGGACACAGACAGACAGACAGACATTGTGACACAATAAAATGTCTTACGTCGCACACACACACACACACACACACACACACACTTACCGACCGGGAGACACACATACACACACACGCACACTAAAACAAACACACACACACACACACACACACACACTGACCCCCCGAGACACACACACACACACGGACACATTTTCTCCCATCTGTAGATCTGCAACGTCTGAAAGCGGGGTGGACGGAGCCGCCAGTAAAGCTGACAGGCAATCCGGATTCGTGCTCGATGCTAAAGCACGTGCTGCTTGAACCAGAGCTCAATAATGAGGCGTTGTTAAAGCTGCATGTCCCTTACGTCTCCTTTGTTGTTGTTGGTGCTGATAGCCTGACTTGTGTGTTTTGTTACGTGTTGCGAGTGCTCTATACATTTCTTTGTTTACTGTCTCTCTGTGTCTCGTTCTGCTTCTGTAACCTCCCGTGTAGTACGCTTTGTTTACTGTCTCTCTGTGTCTCGTTCTGCTTCTGTAACCTCCCGTGTAGTACGCTTTGTTTACTGTCTCTCTGTGTCTCGTTCTGCTTCTGTAACCTCCCGTGTAGTACGCTTTGTTTACTGTCTTTCTGTGTCTCGTTCTGCTTCTGTAACCTCCCGTGTAGTACGCTTTGTTTACTGTCTCTCTGTGTCTCGTTCTGCTTCTGTAACCTCCCGTGTAGTACGCTTTGTTTACTGTCGTTCTGTGTCTCGTTCTGCTTCTGTAACCTCCCGTGCAGTACGCTTTGTTTACTGTCGTTCTGTGTCTCGTTCTGCTTCTGTAACCTCCCGTGTAGTACGCTTTGAGAAAGTCGACCCCAACGTGTATGGTATTAGGCGAATTAGGCAAATTTCCACTAGATGTCCTCGTAAAAAATAGAATATTTAGTTTTTGGTTCAAATTGGTGGATTGTAATAATAGTAATAAGTTTTCAAATGTATTGTACCGTTTTTTGCATCGCCTCTATGTGAATAACATATATGAAGCACCCTATTTAAAACATGTTGAAACAACTTTAAATTCTCTTGGTCTTAGTGGTTTTTGGCATGACCAGTTTAATTTACGATGTTCTGAAAAATGGTTTAAATTGAAAACGTTGCAATGCCTAAAAGATCAATATATACAATCGTGGTTTTCAGAATTAAATGAAAAAGAAACTTGTTTGAATTATAGATTGTTTAAAGATACATTTATATTTGAAAATTATTTGAACATTTTACCCAATAACCTAGCACTCTCTTTTTTACGTTTTAGAACATTAAATCATAAATTACCAATACAGAAAGGCCGAATGTTAAATATACCACATAACGAAAGAATATGTGTTAAATGCCAGTCTGGAGAACTCGGGGATGAATTTCATTATATATTTCAGTGTCATTTTTTTGAAAATGTGAGGAAAAGGTTTTTACCATTGTATTTTCGTAGAAATTCAAACGCAGTGAAATGTATACATTTGTTTGAAATAACAAAAAAGCGAAAGTTATTGAATTTAATATATTTTATTAAGAGTATTTTGAAAGAGTTCTGATTATTTGATCACGTGGTTTTTTTGTATTAAAACAAAAACAAACACAGAAACATATACATTCCTGTAAAAAAAATCAATTATGTTGTTATGAATTAAGCTCGATTCATTTTCGGTTAATTAGAAGTGTTGTCTC
>NC_090256.1:4595008-4597508 GCF_037325665.1 Littorina saxatilis | reverse complement strand
ACATACATACTCACACATACATACTCACACATACATACTCACACATACACACACACACATACTCACACATACACACACACACACACACACACACACACACATACTCACACATACTCACACATACACACACACACACACACACACACACACACACACACATACACACACAAATTAAAAAAAAACAACCCACCAACAATCAAGCAAACAAACAAATATTCATCATTGCGTGGAGACGGCGACAAGCGTCCCCCAAAGCGAAGCAAGCCTAGAAAAAATTGACTGTAAGTAGGGTGAATATGCCTATCATTTCAATGAACGGTCCGTCATTCTTTGCAGGTATTCTTCTCACA
Source organism: Littorina saxatilis (assembly GCF_037325665.1). Classification (NCBI taxonomy): domain Eukaryota; kingdom Metazoa; phylum Mollusca; class Gastropoda; order Littorinimorpha; family Littorinidae; genus Littorina; species Littorina saxatilis. The sequence continues at coordinate 4,597,158 of NC_090256.1, read as the reverse complement.
CTAGTACGATCTCTGTGTGGTATAGTGGCGCTAGTGAAAAAGAGAAAGCACAACTGGATAGGATCGTGAGACAGGCATCACGGATAGTTGGGTGCGACTTACCATCCATCGCCTCATTGTACAACACGCAGCTCATCCGGAGAGCCAATAGTATCATCGGCGACACCACTCACCCAGCCAACCCTCTGTTTGAGCTTCTCCCCTCGGGCAAGCGGTTTAGAGCCCTGAAGACTAGAACTAGTCGTTTCAGGAACAGTTTTTTCCCAGAGGCCATCTTGTCTGTACTCTGAATCTGTTGTTGGTGCTTGTGTGGACGCTCATGCAGAGCAGTACACTAGTCCTGTGCTTCTTTTGGGGGGTTGGGTGGGAGAAAGGGGGAGACTCTAGTCGGTTGTGCAAATAGTATTTAACCATGGGTGTGAATGTGAGTGTGGACGTGGATATATGATTTACTGCAACATTCAAAACAAAATCATGTGCTTTTGCATTTTGGAAATAAATTCTATTGATTGATTGATTGACTAAAGAGGATAGTTCTAAGCCAACCCTCTTGGGGGCCCGGTATCTCAGTTGGTAGAGCACTGGACTTGTGATCGAAAGGTCGCTGATTCGAACCCGGGCCGGGCCGGACACGGGTCAACCTTATGTGCAGACCCAAAGACGGTATCCATCTCCCACCCCCGTGTTACCACAGTGGTACGTAAAAGGCCTTGTCATTCTGCCATAAGTGCAGATGGCTGATACCACCTAAAAACGCATACAATTGTGTATCTGATCAAAAACCGTGAGGGCGTAAAACTCGAATTATCATATAACCCATATCTTGTCCTTAAGAGGCGAAATATTTAGCCTGTAGGACAGTAAGCATTCTCTCTTGCTTCTTTCCAACCTCCTTTGCTAGTACTGTGCAAAGGACCCCTCGTGCAAACATTAGGTCACCCCTGTCGCGCTTTATCTGAGCGACCAATAGAACAAACGAATGCAACGTGCATGCTGGGACATAACTATCCTGGCCATTTAAATACAAACGTTTGAATTGACATATTTTGGACGTTTGATCCGTTCCCTTAAGATTGCACGATGAGAAGTCACTGTCATATATGATATCCCTACCCACCTACCCACTTGTATTCCCCCCTCTGCTTCTTTACCTCTGTAAACTTGTAGGGGTAGTTATTTTTCGATAATGACCCAGCAACCAAACAAATAACGACCCAGCAACAGCCTGAATCCTCGATAGTGCAATGGGTTGAGAAGTTCTGTTTCGGTACTACTTTTTGCGACTGAAAAGTTCCGAACGCTCTAATGTACGAAGTATACATCTCTGGAGCAAACAATACAAACATACCGCATTTAAATTAACAACTACAGGCCTGAACACATGAATCTCCATATAAAATCCATGAGTTCGGTTGTTTTCTGAATCCAGATCTGCCGTGCTCAAACCGTTCATCACAAGCAATTTCCCAAGGCAAGTAATTCATACTTTGTCTAGCGACAAGAGTAGTTCCCCTTCTTTTCACTCAGTTTCTTCGACAACAGACTGCAATCCGACGGTCAGTTTTCAACAATATTTCATTTAATAAACAGATCACACGCAACCAAATGCACACATCTCATCAATTTAAACAATATAAAGCGGTTTCATACACTATTTTCCCCAGAAAACTGAACTTCATACAGTTTTTAACGTTGGAACACGGGTGCAAAAGTTCGTCTGCTACTCCCATTTGACGAAAGAACATTATGATTATCCTAAGCGATACCAAAACATATACAGAACACACAATATCTGCCTTTGCCGCCACAGCAGAATAACAGCATATCTGTGTACTTGATTTTAGTCCAAAATAGGAAAACTGACAAGAAGTTTTAACAGAATGGAATGATTTGCACGGAACTATACAACCGCGCATTAATCGATCGCCTGCGCAGGTTGACTGGTTGAGTGAATAGGATTCGATCAAACTTTCGCAAAAAAAACCTCCTCTTTTCTTTGAATAACTGAAGAAAGGAGGAATAAAGAGGTTACACACCTCGTCTCAGTGATTATCAAAAATAATGGTCTCAGTTCGCGGTCATGAAAAAGCTCGCTAAAGCTGGCATTTTTCATGATCCGCTAACTTCGACCATTATTTTTGATAATCACT